>NW_016159036.1:96907-99237 GCF_001687245.7 Rhagoletis zephyria
AAAAAAATTCACAATAAAAAGGTGCAGATTTTGAGCTGACAAAATTAAGAAAGTTAATTGCTCAAGCGCGCTATTGCGAAACGCTGAATTGCCACTAAAGCGCGCTGATGCAAAAAGACTACGAATTAAAAATAAGTCAAACGAGCCGTTGGACTTAAAGTCTAAAGCCACAAAGGCTATAATAACTAAGGGCCGCATGTGCTCTCGGCCAAATAATTACCGCATTTTCCGGCATTTCACAGCACGACGCGGCGCCATTAAAACAGCCGAATACTCAAGCTTACTCACACCCCACCGTGGCACCGAAGCTCGTTTGCCTACAAATCAAATTAAAACCCATTTTTCTTTTGTAATTAACTCATTCATTTCGTGAATGTGCGCGAGCCGCCTAAAAGCTGACTACTTTCCCCGCCGTAGCAGTACGATTAGGTACCCGTGACTACACAGCAAACGAATGGAATGTGCCGTAAGCTCATTATGTTGTCGTAGGAAATAAAATAAGTCCGGTGGAATTTAATTTCACTACGGTAATTTAATTTTGGTATTTTTATTCCCTAAAACGAAATACGTATCTACATATGTATGTACATAAAAAGGGAAGAAATTAAAACCAAGCGGCTGAAATGCGGCAGCAAATAAACTTTCACTTTTGATTTCGGCAAGTCGAAATGTACCATTTTAAATCCTTTTACGACCGCGCAAGTTGCCGCCCACGTAATTAGCGATAGCGCGAAGCGACCACAACAACAACAGTAAAAAGAACACAAACAAAGGAAAAGAAGTAAAACGCAGTGGTGTACATAAAAACACTAAATAAGTCCGTTAACTCTTACAACCAGTGAAATCTTTCTAAAAAACGGCTCAAGAAAGACAACCATTCTACGCAATGGCATACTTACATATGCATGTGTACATATACTTTCACTTTCACTTTCACGACTAGCATGGTGGCCACTCAAAACCCTTGCTGGTAAATTCAATGCCAACCCTTTTTCTTTTCGCTGCTCAAATTTGACTCCCGGCATGCCGGCATGCGGGCAAATACTATAAATTACTTAACTTGAGTTTTTTTACGCCATTCTTTTTCTTTTTTTTATTTGGGTATTTCATGTTGGTGCAAGCTGTACGCATTTTTTAGCTGTTTTATTCACTATATTTGAATTTTTCCCCTCCAGTTAGGATTGCTTCTCTTTTTAATTTGCCACATAATTGCTTTTGTAAGCAAAGAAAAGAACGAAACTAAGCCTCTTCTTTTTTTTGCGCAACGAGTTTTAAATGAATACTAAATTTATTTGTAGTATGGGGCTTTCTAGTTATTTGATTCTAATTCTACTCTACTCTACACAGATAAGTGGCGTATAAAATTAAAGCATTTAATGACGCAGATTAAAGTTGGCCTGAAGCATATGGTGCCGATTTCATGAGTATGAAGCAGAAAGACGAAATGAGCATTACTCCAAATGAAAGTAAATACTTCTCACATACATATCACAAAAACGGTATTTGGGAGAATAAGGGTGTCAAATACGAGGGGAATTCTAAAATTTGCTCTGAAATTTTATTTCCTTGTAGGATGTAATTTGGTTCTTGCATTACTAATGTCTCTAATGGCATTTTTGAAATAAACTCAATACTAAATTAGAGATATTGAAGAAGTCGGAGGCGAAGCTCTTACAAACAGGTACTACTTTAAGCTCGGTAGTCCATTTATTTATACTTATAAACAGAGAACGGATTTTTAGGACATAAAAACCTATAAAAAAGGCAAAATGAAATAACGAAATAGGCTAGAAAAGGCAAAATAAAATAGCAAAGTAGGCAGGAAAAGGTACTAGACTACGTAAAAAAGGCAAAAGAAGGCACTAAAAAGACAAAGAATACATTTCTTTTAGAAATTTTTATTTTACAAGTATAATAAAGAGAAAAACATCGAACGAGTTTCATTATATGAAAACCTTGTACTTTAAATCTTTGACTATTTTCCCTTTTTTTTTAACTCACAAAACTTTCATCTCTACACTGAGAGAAAAAATATTAAAATCGAATAGAAACTTAATTAAGCTTACTATAAACGTCAACGAAAGTACTGTATATTGCTAAATATTAAATTCAATTACGTGCATATTAAAATTACCGCGTTCGTTTTGAAAAAGCATCCGTGAAGCGAATAGTCAAGATAAAAAAAAAAACCTACTGAAAGAAGTCTGATGAGGAAATGTTGTGATTTCCGAAATACATAACTATCACTATCACTTCAACAATTTTTTTAAATTACACTGGGTGACGGCCAAAATTTACCAGAGACGCCGTTATGAAATTCGTATGTAAAA
>NW_016159037.1:0-5360 GCF_001687245.7 Rhagoletis zephyria
TTTATTTTTTGAAGTTACGACCTTTTTTAGCGGTGCACGGTGGTTTGAAATTTGAGGAAATGAAAAACCGACGCCGTTTGAGACCTCTCTTCGTTCAAAAAGGGATGTACGAATTTACTTGAAACATTTGTGAATAGTGTTGCCATCCGTTTAAAATATTAAACTCAATTTTGGCGTCTTGACGCCATGCCATGTTTTTGTTATTTAATGCCATGTGTTTGTTATTTTATGGCCTTATAACAATTATATTCAACAATTTTTATTGAGCTCGAGGCCGTTTTTATATGAAAAACTATTGTGGACAAGCAACAATAATTTTTTATATATTTAAAAAATGGTAGAAGTGATAGCTATTTCGGAAATCACCACATTTCCTCATCAGACTTCTNAAGTTCGCCTTGTGAATTATTGTTGCTTTTCCACGTTTTCATATTTGTTAAGCCAACACAATCAAGCACAGCTATTCCGCTGCATTTCACACTTGATCATGTGGTTGTTGGTTTTGTTTTTGGAAAAGGGGTGTGACCCCGCCCACTTATGATGAAATACTGTATCTTAGTAGCCGCTTCACCAATCCTTACCAAACTCGGTACGAGCCTTTCTTAGGATCCAGCTAAGAAATTTGGTGAAAATCATTGAAATCGGGGGCAATAGCCACGCCCACCTCCCTACTAACGGTATTTTACTGAAACACGAAAACTGCAGTAAATCAGTAACTACCGAAGCTAATTGACTCAAGTCGATTATTACAATAACCACCGAGCCAAAAATTGGATTATTCTACATTTTTGGACTTTGGGCGTGGCCACGCACACTTATGACCACAAATGTGTATCTCGGTAACCGATTTATCAATTTTTACCAAACTTAGTGTATTTAATAATTCGTTGAAAATTATTAAAATCGGACTAAAATTGCACCGGTTTCCCGTATAACGGTAATTTTCGGATATGGGAAAACTCCGGTATTTCAATAACTGAGGACGTTAATTTACTCCAAGTTAATACTTAAAACGTTCTCTTAACAATAAAAAACACTCTTATAGACTTTTAGGTAGTTTTAAGAAAGTTCGAACGATGATAGTTGATACCTGCGCCGGGTAAATAAAATTCGGTTTCGCCCGAACTTATACTTCTTTACTTGTTTATGTATTAGTTGTACTCAGGGCCGGCCTCAGGATCTCTTTTTGGAGGGGGCTGTATGTAAAGTCATTCGTAACAACCAATAATATGATTGTTTTATTTAGAGTATTGAGCATAAAGAATGGACACGAAAAAACCTAGTCGCTGATGTTTACTCATCACTTGCGTAAAACTAACTGTACATATAAAGTAAGTATACATATTTATAGGGTATTTTGTCGTTATTAATTTTATTTATTTTAACTTTTAAGTATTCTTCGAAATATGTTCGGCGAAGTGTGAGCTTGCGGAGAAAATTTTCTGCAAAAAGCAATAAAAAGTATGTGTGGACGAGGAAACATACGTCGAACAGCCTTTAAGCAGATTCGGGGCGTTGAGCTTTATAATGCAGCGAAGACAAATGGAGTCCAAGTTGTTCCAATGTATACTTTATTGCAGCTTTCGCCTTCATTTCCTTTGCACGATATTTCGTAGACTACATTGTGTAGTTGTTCCTTGTTAATTTTGTCCTTTGTTTTGGTATAAATATTTCTGGTCGTGTTATGTGGCTTATGTGCATAGCATATGTTATTGTTTTTAATAATTTTGCCCAATGTTTTGTTGTCCGTTAGGTTGGGTATATACGCGACGCCTGTGTATGTTTTCGTGTTATTTTTATTTATTGTTATGTTGTTATTGCATTTCATTTTATTTATCGCTGTTGTTATTAGTGTCTCTATTACTCCGCTGGGATATGCGTTTTTGGAGAGAATGTTTTTTATTTTAGCCCTATTGTCTTCTATGAACTCCGGATCACTCAAGGAGTAAACTTTGGTGATGAAATTTATTGCTGTGTTCTTCTTCTGGGCCCACGGGTGATTAGAATTAAAGTTTATCATCCTTGATGATGCTACGCTCTTGGTATACCAGTTAGTTTTCAATTTATTTTCACTCTTATGAATTTCAATATCTAGGAAGGCTATTTTGTTATCTATTTCCTTTTCCAGTGTGAATTGTACTTTTGTATGCTGTCGATTAAATATTTTCAATATCTCTTCCACGTCTTTTGTCTTAACTATAGCGAATATATCATCTACATATCTGGTAATGTATTTGATACATATGTCCTTATTTCTTAGCTCGATGATGCTGTCGTCAATAATTTTGTCTAAAACAATGTCAGCTATAGTGGGCGATAAAGGGTTACCCATCGGCATACCATACACTTGCTGGTAAAAGGTTCCATCGTAGACGAAGTAGTTGTTTTCCCTCAGACAAAATTCTAATATTGTTAGGAATTGTTTTTTGGTTATTGTTGTATGCTTTTCTAGGCTTGACCACTGCTTCATTATTGTGTTAATCGCCAAATGGATGGGTATATTCGTGAATAAAGATACGACGTCCAGGGATATAAGCATTTCATCATCATCAACAGTTATGTTTTTAATATTTTCCTTGAGTTGAAATGAGTTTTTCACGTTAAAGTTTTCAGAAACGATATTTTTAAGGGTCTGCCCCACATATTTTGCCAGTTTGAAGCATGATACATTCATAGATGACAGGTGGTAACCTTCCACAAACATAGTTGCGGCTGTAAGCCTTCTTAAAACTTTTTAGTTTGATACCCACATGGCAATATTTCATTTATTTTATCAATTTAATTGAGTTAAAATTTTCAAATAGGTGGCAGCCCTCCTTAGAAATATTTCCAAGAGTTATCTTAAACCTATTTAATTTGATACCCACATTGCAATATTTCATTTATTTTATTAATTTAACTGAGTTAAAATTTTTAAACAGGTGGCAGCCCTCCTCCAAAATATTTCCAACTATCATCTTTCTTAAACTCCTTTATTTGATACCTGTATTGTAATATGTCATTTATTTTATCAATTAAATTTAGTTAAATTTTCAAACTGGTGACAACCCTCTTCAAACATATTTTCGGCTGTAAGCCTTCTTAAAACTCTTTAGTTTACACCCACATGGCAATATTTTATTTACGGTACCAATTTAACTGAGTTAAAATTTTCAAATAGGTGGCTACCCTCCTCAAGTGTATTTCCAGCAGTTATCTTTCTTAAACCTATTTAACTTTGTACCCTCATTGCAACATTTCATTAATTTTATCAATTTTACTGAGTTAAAATTTTCAAATGGGTTGCAACCCTTGCCAAAAATATTTCCAGCAGTTATCTTTCTTAAACCTCTTTAATTTGATACCCATATAATAATGTAATAATTTATTTATTTTATCAATATAATTGGGTTTTCAAATTTTCAAATAGGTGGCAACCCTCTAGTTTTTTGCGATATCATTGGTTCCGGTATTATACCGAATAATACAAAAACAAAATTATTCAAATCGGTTCAGCCGTTCTCGAGTTTTGACGACCGTGACATACGAACACAACATTTTTTATATATATAGATGGCGCCATTTACATTTGAGCCATCTCATTAAGTTATGGACACTCATTTTTGTGACGGTATCTGCTGCTCTGTGCCAATTAATTTTGAAATGCTGCTAATTTTAGATGTCTTCTTTCGTTTTTAACTATTTTCTTTCAATAATTTTCAACGGGTCGCCATTGTGAAGAGTTTGATGGGTTGTGGTCCTTTAGAAAAATATCTACCTCGTATCTGACATACCAGTTCATGGAAAGAGGGCTGTAATGGCTCAATGCTAAATTGGGTCAGAATAGAACTGAGCCTTTATGTTGCTTTGTGAACGACCGCAAACGTTATTGCAAACACTGCTTCATATAAATTTCTTGATTTTTAGAGCCCGTGATAATAAATTTTTTGCTCTTCGTGCCCCACTGGCAAATGGCTTGCCACACCAAGTATATAATAGGCCAAAAAATAAAAAAAAAAAACAAGTAAGAGCAGCGCTGTCTTCGGCTATGCCGAAGACTTCATACAGATAAGATACATATATCGCAAAACCTGGTATCTGAACAATCAGTGGTACAAGAGATTATGATTATACATCATAGATTTTGACGATTTTCTCAGTAGACTTTGTATTATTATTTAAAAAATAGCTTACGAAATTTATCGGTTTTAGCTGTCCAAATAAAGGAGTTTTACAGTAAAACCCCATATCTGAACAATCAGTTGTAAGGGGGCAATAAACAGGTTATAGTGACCGATCTTTGTTAATTTTATTGTAAACTTTCTGTTGATAATGAGTGAAAATAGTGCGAAATTTCATGTTTCGAGCTGCATAGATGGAGTAGTTATAACAAAAAATCGCATAACTGAACAATCAGTTGTATGGGAGCTATATGTAAAAGTGACCCGATCTTTGTTATTTTCACTGTATATTCTGTTGTTAATGGGTGGAAGTATTGCAAAATTTCATGTTCCTAGGTGCATAAATGGAGGAGTTATAACGAAAATTCTCATAACTGAACAATCAGTTGTATAGGAGATATATGTTATAGTGACCCGATCTTTGTTATTTTGTAACTGTAAGTATTCTGTTAGTAATGAGTGAAAACGGTGCGAATTTTGATGTTTCTAGCTGTATAAATGAAGAAGTTATGGCAAAAAATCTCATATCTGAACAATCAGTTGTATGGTGGATTTAGGTTGTAGCGACCCGTTCTTCGCCATTTTCACTGAAAGTATTCTTTTGATAATAAGTGATAACAGTGCAAAATTTCATGTTTCTAGCTACTTAAATGGAGGAGCTATAAAGAAAAATCTTATATCTGAACAATCAGTTGTATGAGAGCTATAGGTTATAGTGACCCGACCTTTGTAATTTTTACTCTAAGTTTTCTGTTGATAATGGGTAGAAGTAATGTAAAATTTCATGTTCCTAGCTGCATAAATGGAGAAGTTATAACGAAAAATCTCATATCTGAACAATCTGTTGTATGGGAGCTATATGTTATAGTGGTCCGATTCTTCCGGTTCCGACAAATGATTAATACATTATAAAAATACACCCACCTACCAAATTTGATCCGGATATCTCGAAAACTGAGAGACTAGATTGAATACAAACAGACGGACAGACAGACAGACAGACAGACAGACGAACAGACGGACAGACGGACATGGCTAAATCGACTCAACTTGCCGTTCTGATCATTTAAGTATACATTTTAATGGGTCTATCTCTTCTTATTCTGGTACTTACAAACATCGGACCAAAGTTATAATACCATTTCATGCTCATGAAAGGTATAACAAGGAGCTTGTCCAACATTTTTAGCTTGAAGGTAT
>NW_016159037.1:5385-31168 GCF_001687245.7 Rhagoletis zephyria
AATAAAGTATACATTGGAACAACGAAGAGAGCATTAGGAACCAGAATCAACGAACACAAACTTGACGCCAAAAATAAGAAAAACACCACAGCGTTAGCGCAGCACTTGACCACAAACAATCACACAGCAGATTTCGCCAACGCTAGAATTTTAGACGTGGAGAACAGAACTAAAAAGCGGATGACATTAGAAGGGCTACGCATACAACAAAATATATGTAAAGCAATGAACTACAAAGAAGATGTTGACAATATAAACTGTGCATATGCTACTGCAATAACACACAATGTTTAAGCTATCGGAAGATAAAGAAGTTGCTAAATGTTAAATGTGGTGTCCGGAAAATGTATTTATGTCGTTTTTTTAAAATTGTGAATAATTAAACTAATTTTTATGTTAATGTAAGTCAAATATGTTGAAATCTAACTATGTTTGTATTGTTCTAAATAATTTTGCTTGTTACTAATAATGTTTTTCGTTTTTGCAAATTAATAAACAGACTCCCTGAAGATGACGCAAAAATGCGTCGAAACGCGTAGGAGAAAAAAATAAACTTTGTTTTTATTTTCAACACACCGGCCGAAAAGCTCCAAATACAAATACACTAACTAAGTTTAATTTATAAAATAAATGACATTACAATATAGATCTCAAATTAAAGAGGCTTAAGAAATATGACTTTAGGAATTAATTTTGAGGAGGGCTGCCAGCTATTTGAAAGTTTTAGCTCAGTTAAATTGATAAAATAAATGAAATATTGCAATGTGGGTATTAAACTTTAGATTTTTAAGAAGGCTTACAGCCGAAAATAAGTTTGAAGAGGGTTACCACCTGTTGGAAAATTTAACACAATATTATTGATAAAATAAATGGCTTATTACAATAAAGGTATCAAATTAAAGAGGTTTAAAAAACAGACTGTAGGAAATATTTTTGAGGAGGGCTGCCCCCCATTTGAAAATTTTAGCTCAGTTAAATTGATAAAATAATTGAAAAATTTCAATGTTGGTAATAAACCATAGATTTTTAAGAAGGCTTGCAGTCGAAAATATGTAGGAAGAGGTTTGCCCCCTGTTTGAAAATTTAACTCAATTTAATTGATAAAATAAATGACTTATTATAATAAAGGTATAAAAAACATGACTGTTGGAAATATTTTTAAGGAGGGTTGCCACCTATTTGAAAATTTGAACTCAGTTACATTGATTAAATAAATGAAATAATGCAATATGGGTATCAACCTAAAGAGTTTTAAGAAGACTTACAGTCGAAAATATGTTTGAAAATGTTTGCCAGCTGTTTGAAAATAGAACTCCATTACATTTATAAAATAAATGTTACAATATGGGTCCAAAACGAAAGGTATTTGAGGAATCTTGATTTGGAAACACTCTCAATAGAATTATACAATGTGTAAAAGTAGACTGAAAATATTTGAATTAAATGAGATATTAAATAACTGGTTCGAAACGGAAAGCGTCTGGGAAAGCTTTACTAGACACATTTTTTGTTAATGGTTTCACTTATCCAAATCTGGACAGTTTAAATGAAGAGAGAGTTTACAATATCTTATCAAACGAAGTGATCATATTATCAACGAAGAGTTGGTATACAAATTACGCACGGAAAAAAATAAATAAAGAACTACTGATACAAATGAAAAAATAAAAAGCGTAACGAAAACATAAAAATATCCCATGAAATGAAATAATGAAAACTCAAAATTGTTATCACCATTCCCTTACATTATAAAACAGTTAAATTTTAACCATAAACAATTTCGTTTGGGGTCGCCATAGCCTACTAAGTATATTGCGAGTAAGGAAATTTTGAATAACAATAGATAATATTATTATGATTACGATTATTATTACTATTGTGAACTCCTATTATATGCGCAAAGAAACATTCCCAAATTAAAGCTAAAGCAGAAGGGCATTTACAATCGCTGATGCAAGTGTTAACATAATAAGAGCTGCAGAACTAACCACTCAGGAACAATTTTTACAAGCGCGTGTTATTTCTGGCATATACCGATGACATCGACATTATGTAATTTCGAGAAAGTAGAGAATTTCGTTTAGTTGGGAACCAGCATTAACACCGATAATAATGTAAGCATGTAAATCCAACGCAGAATCATTCGAGCCAACAAGTGCAACTTTGGACTGAGTAGGCAATTCGGGAGTATAGTTCTCTCTCGACGTACAAAAACAACACTCTATAAGTCATTCATCATGCCCGAGCTGGTTTATGGCGCAGAAGCTTAAACAATGGCCAAATTCGATGAGGCGGCTCTTGGAGTATCCGAGAGAAAGATCTTACGAAAGATTTACAGGTCTCTCCGCCTAGGCGACGGGGAGTATCGCAGAGAATGTAACGATGAGTTGTATAATCTTTACAACGAAATCTATGTCCATTTGAATGAAAATACAGCGGCACCGTTGGCTTGGACATGCCATTCGAATGGGAACCGACGTTCCAGGTCCAGCGCCAAAAAAGATGCGCCAGGAGGAACTAGGAAAACATTCCTTATCAGATTGATTCTGGGGACGGTTCGTTCAAAAAATTACATAAGTTTAGCTAGGTCTTCGCCTGGAATTTCTGCGGCATTGTTACCAGGTGAAAGAATTGCTAATTCTGCAATCCTACGCGCAATATTTCCAGAACATCTAGTATGGAAAGAGCATTACAAAAATTTAGACTCATTGTTTGGGATGAGTGTACCATGGCACACAAAAAATTGCTTGAGGTTTTTGATCGATTGTCGCGAGATTTGCATGGAAACGTTTAACCATTCGGGAATGCATTGATGTTGCTCTCAGGAGATTTAACGCAAACATTGCCTGCAGTTTCTCGATTAACACCAGCGGGCGAGATAAATGCTTGCCTGAAAGAGTCAACATTGTGGCAAGGCGAACATACATACACTGCAGCGGAGGTATTCTCGCGACAAATACTGGATATTGGGAACGGAAAGGTGCCAGTCAATGAGAGATTAAGACGAATTTTATTGCCTGATAATTTTGTAACTTAGAAACATCGAAAGGAGAACTTATCGAAAGAATGTTTCTTAGTTTTTGAACTCGATTGATCTTCCAGGGATGACGGAACATACTGAAATTGAAAATAGGTGTGTCAATTATCATGTTGCGGAATATTAATCAACCAAAACTCTGCAACTGCACGCGACTACCAGTAACGACATTGATGAAGAACGTAGTGTAAGCACAGATTTTAACGTGGCCTTTCAAAGGTGAAGAATTCCCATGATTCCGACCGATACACAATTTCAATTTAAAAGATTGCAATTCCCAATTCGATTGGCATTCGGAATCGCAAACAATAATGCTCAAGGTCAACTTTTGGAAAGTGTGGTTTAGATTTAGATGCGGATTGCTTCTCAGATGTTGCATGTTCTCGTGCCGGCAAACCAGATATCCTTGATATCTATGCAGAGAATGGCAAAACGACAAATATTGTGTGCACACAAGTACTTATTACAAACTCAAACTTATATGAAACGTATGCTTTATTTCGTTAATCATTTATCTTCTATGTAACAGGAATATGCCACGGCAAAGCGTGGCAGGGTACAGCTAGTTTTGTTTATAATGAAGATAATTTGAAAAACGTTTTTTTGTTTAATATAGTAAGCTTAATAAAGATGATAAAACAGAAACATTTTTTCTTAGGTTGTGTAATATGTTGTTATAATGATTTTCGGGTGACCAAATTTTTTCGTGCCAATTCTTTGTTGTTTTTAATTGTGGATATAGTTCAGCACAACTCAAAGAAAAGTCGCATGATGCGTTATTTACTAAATTATTCTGCATTCAATAATGTCACCACAAACATCCAGACTGCGATGAATATTGAGAAGACAGCCCGTTAAGAAGATCTTCTTTCATAGTTGATCTCAAATATTTTTTTAGACGGCGGAAAGTTGAAAATGTTCCTTCATTCGCGGCAGTCGAAACAGCTATAATTCTAAGTGCTTGACGACCATTTGGAAAGGTATCGCAGGTACAAATATCCAAAGCTTCAAATGAATTTTGAATATTTATACCAGCAATGCCTTTTATCTAAAGTTGAATTCACTTGTCCATATTTCGGGCACCGAATCATGTATAATAAATTCATATTTCTCAAAAAGTTTACAACAAGATAGTTCATCAAAATTTGGTGTTTTGCTGGGAAAGACGCAAGCAAAATCAGACAAAATATCCCGATGTTTTAGAAATCGATCTTGCAAATGCGTAGGTATGGTATGTACATCTCGATTCGATGGTTTCCCTGCACAGAGTTTATTTCTGCTTACTATTTTTCGCTATTTAAAATGACGGTCGATTTTTTTTTAATACGTGGTCCACAATAGCTGCAGAACTCACCATACCCTTTGTTCCCTTAATTGCAAGAAAAACAATGTTGTCACCTCAAAAAAAAAAGTTTTATATTTTTTACCATTATTATCGTAAAATGATGGGAAATTTGTATGCATATTTATATCTATATAATATTTAATGTAAGGTAACTCTAGCAGCATAAGCATTTGTTTGACTGAGTGGCAGCATCGTCTATTCGACGTTCATCAAACCACATTCATCTTGCTCAACGAGAGTCGTAGTGTAGCCGGCGCCGTGTTAACATCGTTTCATTTAATTAATATATTTTTGCTTGACTTTTATATACAAACTTTTTCTACACGAGAAATGTGCTAAGCGTTCACCAGTGCATTTTCTAAGAAAAATCAGTTCGACAGCAAACGGGAAGAAAGGTTTCTAAACGTGTAAACGCTAAGCTCAACGCTAATTAGTCGGTTGAGCGAATCGGTCGACTCTGATGAAATAGAATTTGTCGAAAACGAAAATGAACAAGCGACGTGCGGTGAAGTGAATGATAGTAGCGATCAATGTGAAGACGAACAGCAAAAATCGTTACAACAACAAATGAACTAGCTACGTGGTATGCTACAAAATGTGTTGAACTATGTGCAAAACAACCCTCAAAGCCGAGTTGTGCAAAAGAAAAATGCGAGTAGTGTAGAAAATAGAAATTTTAATAGCCATTCCCCTTATACAAATTCAGATCTATCAACATGGCTAAATAATTATTCGGTTCGCGAAATCGCTGAAACTATATAAGATATCGATCCGATAAATAATAGCCTGAACGCAATAAAAACGACGAGCTAAGGACCACAGCTTTCAAATTATTTCAACACGTACTCTTATGTAGATAATTATTTTGGCGACGACAGGGCTACGCGATGACTGTGGTTGTGGGCAGATTAGATCTATTTCTATTTTTTCAGCGACAGATAAGGTTCTTCCTCTTCTTTTATGTCAAACTCATACAAATTCACGATGTCGCCGCCGCGTTCAAAGAAATCATGTCGCCATCGACAAAGCGTTTAGATAATGAAGATAACAAATTTTAAGCTGTGGCCCGTAGCTCGTCGTTTTCAATGTGTTCAGAACTTGATATTTCGTTGTCAGGAAAACAATTAATTGAGAGACTGACGAAAAATGCCTTTGTTTGCAGTATACAGGGCTGCAATTTAGCTTGGCATCCCCGGAGTTCCGCATTAAGGTAGCTATGGAACGATAGAGGGAGTTCTCCTGATTGCAAATATATATACTTTTAGCTGCAGCAGGCCTCTAGTTTTTAAGTTATTTGTTGTTAAAGTTTGTAAATTGAACTAACCTCTCGGCGCTATTTCACACAATAAACACTTTATTTATGTACACACTCCTCAAAATAGTTGCATTAAAACCCCGGCCTGAGATTTCCACTTTAATATACAATTCTTAATTAATTAATTAAGTAAAACGCGTTTATAAATGTCTTCACAAACGTTTGCACATTTCACAAACAAGCAGAAATAACAATGGCTGACAGTAACACAAAATGTATGCTACCATACGTTAAAAAAAATACACAAATAAGTGTGTATAATTAGGAAGTATAAGTGTACAATACGTACATATATTGCTCGTATTAAAAATAATAATATTAGGATCGATAGGGGTCTTACTCCTGATCATAACGGTATTATTTTTTTCGGGTGGAAATAATATTTACTGGTGTTATTGTAGTTCAAAGTACACAAATGTAGAAAACGTACATCGTTAATTTGATAAATAATGAAAATTTTTAATAAAAAATCGCGCGATTTTTTATTACAAATTTTCGCCTGCGGCGCTTTTTCCATAAAAATCAATACTTGATAAATAATGAAAATTTTTAATAAAAAATTGCGCGATTTTTTATTACAAATTTTCGCCTGCGGCGCTTTTTCCATAAAAATCAATACTTGATAAATAATGAAAATTTTTAATAAAAAATCGCGCGATTTTTTATTACAAATTTTCGGCTGCGGCGCTTTTTCCATAAAAATCAATACTTCGATAAATAATGAAAATTTTTAATAAAAAATCGCGCGATTTTTTATTACAAATTTTCGCCTGCGGCGCTTGTCAGTTTTTTTTATATATTGGTGGTATTTAACCCCATACCCTCCTTTACTACTAATTCAACGCTGAGCAGGAAAATGGGTACGATAAAAACTATTCTCTTTTATTGTTATTTTTTTAGATGTGGCTGTACTCTTCTAATGTCAGTGAGAAACCATGGTTGAATCAACGGTTCTGTATTCACAATGTGCGTATACATATATAAGTGCGTGATAATTATTAAAACTTACTTGATTTACTAAAAATACATCATAAATGTAAAAAATGTTTACATTTCATTGTGCGGGGTTTTAATGTAACTGTTTTGCCGAAGTGTCTACATAAATATAGTGTTTATTGTGTGAAATAGCGCCGAGAGGTTAGTTCAATTTACAAACTTTAACAACAAATAACTTAAAAACTATAAGCCTCCTGCGGCTAAAAGTATATATATTTGCAATCAGGAGAACTCCCCCTACCCCCCCCCATAGCCACCTTTTTTTTGTACGCGGGGGATGCCAAACTAAAATTTTCCCGTATACAGTCGCATGAAGGCAGTAGCGCGTTTATGGCTCGACGCGACAGAAAAGCTACATTCCAATTGGAATAATTTCGCGAAAGATTTAAAATACGAGGTCGGTAATTCCCCTGATTAAGCGGACCAGTGTTGCCAAGCATGGGCTTTTCCTACCAAAACTGGTAGGTTTTTTTCCATTTGGTAGGTTGGTAGGCTCGATTGGATTTTGGTAGGTTTCAGGACAATGAGTAATAGTTATTTGCAAAAATAGAAAATATGTACGTATCTCCAAATATTTTAGCAACCTTTTTTACACAAATATTTCACCGGTGCGTTCGTACAATGGCGGCCACAAATATGTAAATATACCTGATTCCTAAGTACAAACGTATACCTTATCATTGCCAATATGCAATATGGACATCCATATATCGTGACCTAAGAGTGGAAAGGTGCCAAGTCCATTTTTAGAAATTTTTCACGAGAGACGAAAAATCGATGTAGTTTCGTATTACCTGTCATTCTGCATAAAAAACTAAACTTTGAAAAAAATGGACTTGGCACCTTTTCACATTTAGGTAGCGATATAATTTATGGAGTACTTGGACCAAGTTTCCAGAAAAGTCTGCCAATGGGCTCGTACTCAACCATATTTCAGGCGGAAGTCTTCCCAATCGAAGTCTGTGTTCGCGAATGTCATCGTAGAAGGCAAATGAGGCCAGAATAAATATTATGTCGGACATTCAGGCAGCGCTAAAGGCCTTAGAGCCTTTTAAAACGGCATCAAGGCTTGTCAACTCTTGAACCACCTGCGCGCCCACAATAGCGTCACGCATGAAGGGTTTGAAGGCAACGAAAGGGCTAACTGTCTCGCAAAGCGTGAAGCCCAAGTGCGTTTGCATGGCCCCTAGCCTTTCTTTGGTACATCTAAAGGATACACTGCAGACCTACTTAGGAGCTAGCTGGAAATAATATCAAATAGCTGCCGTTGGGGGAAGTCAAAGGAAATAAGACAATCAAAGATATGCATAACTCTTTCCAGCAGGAACTCCGAAACACACCTTGAACTTAGAACTCTCACTGGCAACCTGACAGTTAACGTACGGTTTTAATTAAATGAGTCTTTCTGTAGAGACGGACTGTAGGGTTTGTCGGCTGGTGAAAGAAACCCCAGAGTATATTCTATGAGCCTGTCCACGAAGCATTAATCGTAGATTGATCCACCTTGGAGAACGATTGCCTTCTCCATATAACATTTGGAACATGGCCTTATCCAAAGGGCTGAGCTTTAAAATAGCCTAAGGTTACAATTTTGATTTAGCATAATATATCTTCTTAGGTCGCAGCGCGGGTATTTTCGACGTAATAATATTAATATCGTCACTAGACACGAATAAAGAGCTCGGAAAAACTCTTTGGGAGTTCTGGGGAATACTGTTGCACTCGAAAATATAGTTGACCGCGGACATAAGTTTATGGGTCTTTCTTCGCTGTCAAAGAGGGTTAACGCGGCTTTATTTACCGTCACCTATGTTAAGAGTTTTTCTTCGCCCAAATTTTTTTTGCGCCTTTTTTTCGCCATCAAATTTTGAGGTCGCGTCTTTATTCGTATCTAGTGACGATATGTATGTGTAAAGAGACATATGTATGTACATATGGATAAGTTTGTACAGTAAAATGAATCGCTATACGCAGTTAATTTGTTTTTATTAATCTAGTTGTGTTTTAGTTTTACTAGTTTATGTTAACTATGTCTTTAAAAAATTTTACATTGAATACAAATATTAAAACCCAAAAAAATTTTTGGTAGGTTTTGGTTGGTTATGGTAGGAAATTTTGGTAGGAAAAAAAATTTGTCGGTGGCAACGCTGAAGCGGACATAATTTTCAAATGCAAACTGCTGTGCGTAAACGAAACGAAAAAGTAGCTGATGATTGCTTTCGTGTTTGTGAGCTTGGGCGACGTTATATGTGGAGCAAAACAGCAATGGTTAATAGAACTGGAAAACTATCGATAGTCGTAGCCATCGATAGTTTCGATAGTCGATAGTTTCGATAGTCGATAGTCACAACCATCGATAGTATCGATACTATCGAAAATGTCGACACTATCGATAGTTCTATCGATAGTTTTGATTAAAAATTCCAAAAATTAAACATAACAACTTTTATTGAAAATGAGATCATAACTGTTAAAATATGTCCATATTTTGGTTAGGCACAAAAGCTTTTCAACGATTTTTGGCTTCAAGAAGCATCTGCGCTCTGAAATTATTTGCCCTGCTTTGCTAAATGTCCTTTCCGACTCACAAGATGAAACAGGTACCGCCGTATTTTACTCTTACTGAAAAATGTATGTATGAGTGAAAACTATCGATAGTGCTTACAAAACTATCGATGTTTTCGATAGTCAAAAACCATCGATACTATCGATAGTGCCATCGATAGTTTTCCAGCTCTAATGGTTAAATACGCGAGATAGGGACTGCGCAATCGTGAATTACAAATGGCAATTGCCGCACAACGAATAAATACAATGAGGGAATTAAGAGAAACTTTAAAACAGTATGATAATAATGTGCCGATGAACTCGACGCGAAATATAACGAAGCTCGAAGTAAAAGAACAAGAATATAAGAATGTAAACAAAAGTGACAATTCTAATAAGAAAACTGAAACGAAAATTACTAAAACTCTGAAGTGCTACAATTGTGATGTATTGGGGCATCTATATATATGTGGAAGATCTGAACGTATTAAAAAAGACACGTGTATACTCTATGACGTCCGAAGGAAAAAAGGACCGAACAAAATTACATTTTATTAAAGCAAGCTTATTGTGGCAATTTACAAATAAAGAACAAAAGAAAATGTCAAAACGAAAAGTTAACATGGTTGCATTCAGGTATTAAAATAATATTAAGCATGAGCGGTGTTCACACATGTACAAGCGGTGTTCCCACAGTACCCCCCTCCTAAAGAGTGGGTACGGCAATGTACGCTGGTTTCAAACGATCGATTGAAATTTTAACAGGAACTTCGTTGATGTTGACGACCAAATATTTCGCATACCACTGCAATACCTTGTAGGGGCCTTTGTATGGAGATGATAAAGATGGCTTGACTGACAGGTCTCGAACAAACACCTGCTCACACGTTTTAAGGTCGTTATGTACGAACGACTTTTGTCCAGTATGCCAGGCAGTGTCGACTGGGCGTAGGCTACGCATGGCGCCTCGTAGCTGTGCGATGGTTTCTGCTTCTGTGATTGAACGACTGCTGTCAACAAAGAACTCAGAAGGTAAACGTAGAGTGGTCCCATAAACTAACTCAGCTGGGCAGGCCCCTAAGTCGGCCTTGAAAGAACTACGCAGTCCCAGGAGAATAAGCGGCAGGAACGTTGTCCACTGATTGGCATCATGGCATAAAATCGCCGACTTCAAAGTACGGTGCCACCGCTCGACGATGCCATTCGTTTGCGGATGATACCCCGTTGTGCGGAAGTGCCTGATACCGAGACATTGCAAGAGCTGTTGGAAAAGGTTACTTTCGAATTGTCGCCCAAGGTCTGATGTTATGTCAACGGGAACACCAAAGCGCGATATCCAACCGTCTATGAGTGCTCTTGTGACTGTCTCTGCGGTGCTGTCCGGGATCGCGAAAGCATCAGACCAACGGGTGAAGCGATCGATGACAGTGAGACAGTAGCGGTTTCCGTTGGACAACGGAAACGGTCCGACTATGTCTATGTGGAGGTGCGAAAACCGTTGGCCTGGACACTCACGTCGTTGGAACAATGCTGAGTTGTGACGTACGGCTATTCCGTTGAATTCCTGGCCAGACGAATCGCTCGGTCATCAGCCTCGCAGTGACTCGCATACCTGGGTGTGAAATATCATGTGTCGCGCGAAGAATGCCTTGTCGGAATCGCCTTGTTACAAACGGGCGTATTCTCCCTGTTGAGCTATCGCAGTAAACACTCTTTGTACTGGAAGGAAGAATAAAACTAGTTTGTTTGAGTGAGTGACAAACCTGTCCACCTAGGTATTCTTTCATCTCGTTGTCGATGGCTTGATCATCAGCTAAGTCGTCGAAGTTGATCGGTTCTGATGTTATAGTTTGGATTCTGGACAGCAGGTCAGCTGCAACATTTTGTTCGCCTGGAACGTGGCGAATGTCTGTAGTGATCTGCACAATAAAATATAGTTGACGGGCTTGGCGGTCGGAAGTTTTTTCTAGTCGTTGACGAAATGCATAAATGAGGGGTGTGTGGTCAGTGTACACATGACAGTCACGGCCCTCAAGCAAGAAGCGAAAATGTCGGACAGATAGAACATTGCTGTCAATTCTCTGTCATAGGTACTGTATCGCTGTTCCGCTTTTGTGAAAAGTCGCTGAAAAAACCCTAGCGGTTGAAGTGCACCGCCAATAACCTGGTGCAGAGCCGCTCCTGCGGCATAGTCTGATGCGTCAATCCAAAGTGAAAGTGTAGCGTTTGGAAGAGGGTGAGCGATCAGCACACAGTTTGCGAGGTCTTCTTTGCAAGCCTCGAAGTGTTTGACGTTATCCGGCGGCCAGATCGGCGGCGTTTTGTCGTTCCGTTTGTTGCCCGAGATCATTTTGAAAAGTGGGTTCTGATGCTTGAGCGGATTTTTCAGAAAAGCTCTGTAAAAATTAATCATTGCGAGGAAGGCAACTTAAATGATCGGATAACTCCGACTCGGCTAGGAAGTGGCTTGATTCCCTCTTTCGTTATGGCATGGCCTAAGAAGTGCAGCTCCGAAACACCAAGAACCGATTTCGCCACGTTAATCGTTAGGTTATGCTCACGCAATCGCTGAAAAACCGATTTGAGGTGCGTGCGATGCTCCTCTGGCGAGCTGGATGCAACACAAATGTCATCCAGGTAGATGAAAACCTTCTCTTCACCTCGAAACACTTCCTTAATAATCCTTTGGAACGTCTGCGCTGCGTTGCGCAACCCAAAGTTCATGTGCGTAAATTCGTACAGCCCGAAAGGAGTCGTAATGGCTGTTTTGCAGACATCATCGGGATGAATTCGGATCTGGTGAAAGGCTCTCTGTAGATCAATTTTAGAAAAAATTGTCTTGCCTGCGAGATCGTGCGTGAAGTCGTGTAAAAAAGGCAGTGGGTACTTGTCGGGGACTGTTACCGCATTTAGTGCTCGGTAGTCACCACAAGGCCTCCATGAACCGTCACCTTTGTGCACCATGTGTAATGGGCTTGCCCAGTTGCTGCTGGATGGCCGGCATATTCCCAGTCTCATCAAGAGATCGAATTCCGCGCGCGCTTCTCTGAGCTTTTCGGGCGATAGTCTTCTGGGTCGTGAAGAAACTGGTTGACCGGTTGTAATTATGCGATGGACGACAGTCGACTTTGATGCAGCTTCAAATGGCGCAGGACGAGTAATATCGCTGAATTCCTTAAGCAGGTTGGAAAAATCAAAGTTTTGGCTTATCGTTGAAACACGTGGCACGTCGATATGTGTTACTGAGCAAACCGTCTTTATTGTAGTCTTGCGGTCAATTAAGCACTTCATTTTAAGGTCCAGCAGAAGAGAATAGTAAGACAAGAAGTCAGCGCCAATGATCGCTTGTGATACGCCTGCAATCACGAAACTCCATATGAAGTCTCTACGCAAATTGAGGTTAAGTTTTAGCATGACTTCTCCGAATACCGGGATAGATGTCCCGTTAGCGGCAAACAATTGCATATCCGGGGGGGTTACTCGAGCCAATTTCGAACATTTTGGAACAATCGACTCATCAGCGCCAGAGTCAATTAAAAAAGTGGTATTAGTTGACGTGTCGAATATGCGTAAGCGACAATTCGAAGGCATCTCAGATCGTTTGCCAATCTCTGAAATGCTATTGGCGGAGCATCCCTATTGCGTGCCACTTGGTGATGGGGGCTGAAGATATTTGCAGGGCTGTCTACATTTCTTGGCGTTCTTCCCAAATTTTGCGTGGTACCAGCACAACTCGGAAGTATTGCTGCCCTGGCCGCGAGCAGGCGTTCTGGATCTGGAGCGTGAAACAGATTTTTCGCCACTCAAAGCTTTATCAAAACGCTGTTTGAGTGCCGCTATTTCGGCTCGTAGATCGCTGTCGTTAGCAGCTTTGGGTGTGCTCACCTCATTGACGCGCCCCTCTCGCAATTGCATCGATTCAGCTATGGAATCGGCAATTTTTAGTTTATCGGTGATTGGAACGCTGGTTGCTATGATCGCAGCTTGCGCGTATGGGGACAAGCGGTTGACCCATAGATCATGCAAAATACTTTCACTCAGGGCCGAGCCAGGAGCTCGCTTCATTTCGTTGAATAGATCACTAGGACGGCGGTCGCCCAGTGGCATTTCTCGTAGCACACGTTGAAGGCGGCGCTGCTGGCTCTCCGTGAAATTTTCAGTCAATTTCGAGCGGATATATTCGTATCGACCTGACATTGGGGCAGCATCAATAATGGAGCGCAACTCCATTAGCTTGATTTGAGGTATGCTGGCAGCCACAATGCTGAATTTCGCGGAGTCTGTCGAAATGCTTGAGGCTTCAAACCAGAAGTCCAGCGAATAGAAATAAGCCTCAATATTTTCTTCTGACATAACAGGAAGCGGAATTCTCGGAATGCTGGCACCTGCCATCGAAGCTTCTCCGTGATGAGATCCAGGCGTTACAGCCATGCTACCGTTGAGTGGCATGTCTCACTTACCGTCGGGGTCACCAATTGTGGAAGATCTGAAGGTATTAAAAAAGACACGTGTATGCTCTATGACGTCCGAAGGAAAAAAGGACCAAACAAAATTACATTTTATTAAAGCAAGCTTATTGTGGCAATTTACAAATAAAGAACAAAAGAAAATGTCAAAACGAAAAGTTAACATGGTTGCATTCAGGTATTAAAATAATATTAAGCATGAGCGGTGTTCACACCAGGGATGAAAAATGGAAATTTCAGATTGTACTTAATATCATAAAGTAAATGTACCTAAATGAGACAGATTGTACCTAAAAAAATTACATCATTCATTTGTAGTTTTTTTATAAATTTTATTTAAAACATGAATACAAAGGATGGATGTACTTTAAACATGATTAAGTTTTTGTGTTTTAACTGAGCCTATATCTATAGACTATAGTCTAATGGGAATCGGAGAAGTGTTGTTTTTGTCAAATCTTGACTACTGAAAAATATTGGCGAAAAAGACAAAAAACACACTTTGCGAAGTATACTTCTTTATCCAGCAACAACACGAAAAGTCTGCTAATTTATCCGATTCCTTTTGATAGGTGCAACAACTCTAGAGAAAATAATCAAATTGCCGTAAGTAACTTCGAAAGCATTTTCAATATATATTTCCAGAAATCAAAAAGCGAATATGGGTCAATAATAATAATTGTACCTAAAATCCACTGACTGTACCTAATGTACCTTTAAGTCATCAAACGTCGGAAAAAGGTACAATTGTACCTACTTTTTCATCCCTGGTTCACACATGTACAAGCGGTGTTCCCACATATATAACACGCGAAGGCATTTTTTGTGCAGCATAAAAGATCTGTACCGTTCATTCGATTTTCAAAAGTGAGATGTTAAATTTAAGCGCTTGGTCTGTAGATGTGCAATAAGGCTTTACTTTTTCAAAAGGAGTTGCCACCTGTTAAATAATTAAACTCAAGTTATTTACTAATCAATGCCCTCAGATCCGCACCGTCCATTCAATTTTCAAAAGTGAGGTACCAAAGTAAAGGGCTTAGGGTGTGGATGTTCAAGAAGGTTTATTTTTTTCGAAAAACGTTGCCCCCTGTTAAGAAATTAAGCTCAAATTCAATAAAAAGTTAAATCAAATATTACAAAATGGGTATCAATCGAAATGGTTTTGAAAAGGCTTTATAACTTAACTACGTATATGAGGGTTGCCACATGTACACAAATGTAATTCATTTTAATTAAAGGAAGTTGGTAAGTGAATAAGGTATCGCTATATGGGTGTCATACAAAAGAGGTTTAAGAAGGTAGTAGTTTGAAAATATTTTGAATAGGTTTTCCACCTATTTGAGAAGTCTAATTGAACTATTTTATACCCAAGTTATACGAAATATTAACGATGATGTCAAATGAAAGAGCGTCAAGAAATTATTGGGAGATTCACAACGGCGTCGTTAGTATTGTATTGTTGTATGTCGTAAACTTTTAAAGCATAAATAAATGTTTAGAGTACTTGAAACTACTACCAACTATTTTTTAACACTGTGGAAATTCAAAATATGACTTTGATGGTACTTTGCGAACCTGCTTAATATATTTTTAAGGCGTTTAAAGTTTACGACATACAACAATATGACACTTACGACAACGTTGTGAATACCCCAACTTAGTTTGACAATTTAGAACATTTTTGATGTGTTTGAGGGTTGACCCAATTTAAAAGGCTAAACTAAAATTATTTAATAAGTTAAATGAATGAATCAATGGAAACGGGTTTAAAATCCTTTATTTAAGAACTATATTTAGGATGGTGTCCACATGTGCAAAAAATAAACTTCCACTTAATTCATCAGTTACTTGAAATATTTATAACAATGTCAGACGCAAAATATTTAAGGAAATTTTAGTTCGAAAATAATTTTTAAGAGGGTTGCCGCCTGCTTTGAAAGTGGTATTTCGTTTAATTATACATAAGTTACATGTAATTTTAAAATATGGTTATTAAAAGAACGAGCGTTTTGAAATATTTAAATTGAACATTTGGTTTTTTTTTGTAGAAAAAATTATGCTTAAATTATTTAATAAGTTAAATGGATTGTCAAAAGATGGATATCAATCGAAGTGGGTTTGAAAATAATTTGTTTCTACCCTGTATTAAAAACTGCTTAAAAAAATTAAATTCAACTTAATTCATCAGTTAATTGAAATATGTATAACAATGCCAGGCAAAAGATTTTAGTTTTAAAATACTTCTAAAGTGGTTGCCACCTGTTTGAAAAGTCGAATTTGTTTTACTTATATGAAAGATACATATATGAAATATCGAAATATTAGTGTCAAACGAAAGAGTTTTAAGAAAACTGTAGGCTGAAAATACTTTCAATTAGAGTTGCCATCTATTTTTTTAAGGTCATCACATCTGCACCGTTATTTCGTATTTCCAAAATGAGAAGTCAAATCAAAGAACTGGGATTCTACATAGATGTGCACAGGTTTTATTTTTTGAATTTACAGGGAGATTTCAAATTTGATGCAATGAAAACCAACACCATGCGAGACCATACCTTCCCATCATGTTCATCGCAGAACGGCTGCGGTAGAGCTGGGATACTATGGATAGTAATATAGTTTTTTAAAACTATCGATGTCGGTTTTAGCGAAACTTCTCTCTTATTTACATCTCTTAACATTACACTAATTTTTTTTTTTAACCCAAGAAAATTGACAATACAGTCGGCAAAACAAACTTTTAGTTACTGCATAGTTATAGTTATAGTAAAATTTAATAAGCTATACACAAGCTTACATAAGCATAAGATTACACAAAATTTTTATAGAAATTTGAATAAAAAAGCTTGAAATTTTAATGATATTGTAGTTTTTTATGTTTTGTACAACTTTTATAAAAAATTAGTAGACAAAAAAAAAATAGTCAAAACTGATAAAAATGTTGTCGTGCTTTTATTTTGACCAAAGTACTTTTCTTATAATATGATAAAATGATAATAATTTCCTTTGTCCGGATTTTGATATGCGCCTGCGTATTGATCTCAGTTGAACTTTTATAAGTATGAGTTGTCAATTTAAACGAATATCTTTTGTTTTGTTTGTTTTGTAGTATTAGAAATGTATTATTATAGCCAATTTCTCTTCTTTGCACTTCAAAAGGGATAAACAAAATCCGAATTTAATTTTTCCATATAAAAAATAAATTCATATTTTGCCTGTCGCTATTCAAGTGGATGCAAGTGTATGTGTATAAGTATATATAATCAGACGCATAAATTAATGAGTTTATTTTATTATTATAAGAAGTTCTTTTTGATGCACTCAAATTTAAACAAATTTATATAATCTCTTTAATTTACAAATTAATTTGTAAATTACAATCGATACTATCGATGTTTTCAACTATCGTTTCGAAAACTATCGAAAGGCGGTACTATCGATAGTATTCCATCTCTAGGCTGCGGTAATACTGACTTTGTGCACCAAACAAAGAGCGTAAATTTGCCTCATATACAGAATAAGGCATCGTTCGGACTTCGCTCCTATGGCAGTAGATTTGTTTCGTTTTTTCGAAATAATTTAAAACCTACTCCTCTACTCCGCTCAACTGAAAATCTGCTATGTTTTGTTGCATTAACAAATATACTCTTCAACTAGAAAGGAGGTAGGGTTTTTGATAGCAAACAAAAAGGTCTATTTTTCCTTTTTATCGCCACGATTGTTACATTGGTGGGCTACAGCACCTTTGCAAATACACTTGAATTCCGTCCAAAATGTTCCGAGGGATCAATCTTTTTCATAAAAAAATACGTGTACGCAAGTGGCTGGAAAGAGAAAAATAAGATTGCCATCGTGAATAAGCCCTCACAATCGCCCGATTTGAACTGGATCGAAAAAGATTGCTATGTCTAAAGTTTTGTATTTGTCGTTGCCCATCGATGTAACAATTATCCTGGTAAAGAAATAGAGGAATTACTTTTTTTTTAATTTTAGCTCAGATATTTTAACTTTAATGATAATTGTTGCTGGATTAAGCTGCCTTTACGCGGGTCGATTTTCCAGTAGATTTTTGTCGTTTATCCAAAATCGACCCGTGTAAATGACAACTCAACCGTAAAATGTAAATGCTTTGGCTAGTCGATTTTCCAGTCGACAGAGATCGACACTTGTAAAGGCAGCTTTAGCCTCTTGGCCCCAGAATAACTACGAGAAGAAATGAGTTGTTTTTTATAAAAATAAGAAATGCAAATCTACTACGAAAACTTGATATTTATTCCCATTCTGACAGTCCGAACCCAACAAACAGCGATCGATGAAGGTCGAATAGTGATCAGCAGGGCTCGGATTTTGTTGACCTAAAAACTAGCGGAAAATTACCTTAAAAAAATTACTTTATGACCTTAAAAATCATTAAAAATGACCCAAAAAATTAAAAAATGCCCTAAAAAATTTTAAATTTTTTATACATTTAGAATTTTTTTTTAACCGCTTTTAATTTTCATTTTTTTTTTTGAATTTTATAGTTTTTAGTTACAATAAATAACTAGATACATTTTTAAGTTCTCAACATAGAATGATCTTCTATTATCGGCTAATATATTTTTGTACATAGAAAAACTTCTTTCTACGTCAGCACTAGATAACGGAGAATACTTGTACAAGAAAATGTCGTTCAAAGCCAAAGCATTAAAATGTGTTGTGTTAAAATTTTCACCATTCAAAACATTAGCAATTGACTTTAAACATTTGTACCCAACATTTTTATCTAGCACTTGATTTAATTTACAATATACTTTGTTAGCGGCTACGCCATGCACAGTACTTAATTTGCTTTTAAGATCTTGAATCAAATTTACACCCACTTCAAAAGATAAATGTTTCGGCTGAAGGGATTCTATCGTTTTTGAAATACATGAAAAATTTGCTCTTATATATGCTAGTTGACCCTTCAGTTCCTCATTTGAAAAAAGTAACTGCGCCTCTCCAATGGCCGTAGCATCAAGGCTATTAAACGAATTTATAACATTTTTCACTGCCTCCAAATGTTCGCAGTAGTATGCACATGCACTTAACCACATACCCCAACGGATGATTACAGGCACACTAGATGCAATCATTTTAAATTTATCTTTTCGTGATGGTGCCTTGATAAAAACCTTTTTAGTTTTTGATATGAGCCCATCAACGACTGGAAATATTGATCGTATTTCCTCCGCGACCTTGTGCAAAGCGTGAGCTGGGCACGTTAGGTGTATCGTTTTAGGATAAAAACTGTTAATAGATTTTCCTGCTTTGACCATGTAGGGAGCAGCATCGGTCACAAATAGCAAGACGTCATCATGTCGAATACCTACAAGCAAAAACTAAAAGAATCAAACCTATTATAAAGGTACATACACAATTCGTAAATACTCGTAACTTCTGGCCAAAGTAAAGTAATTTATTTATGAAAAAGCTGGCATATGGTGGTGTGGTTAACTTTTTCGATCATCTCACATGTATGTCTGGCATGGTTCTTCTTGCTCAATGGTGCCCACTATAACGTTGGCAATATAACAGCCTTCCACGTCGCTTATTGATACACAAATTTTTTTGCCAGCAATGCAGTTTCTTATATTATTTATCGTTGCCTCATAGCAAAACGGTAAGTATTTTTTTCGCAGAGTCGATTCGTCGGATATCTTACGCCCTGTGTAAGTTTCCAAAATACTTTTCAGTTTAATGTTGTGTATTTTACTTATCGGAATATCAGCTGAAACCAATACATCGCACAATTCCCTGAAAAAGTCGTTGTTTCTGCAACTGTTTGATGCAGCTTCAATCAAAAGTAACTGCTTGGATTTTCTTTTTTCCAAAAGCTCCTAACCACGCTTGTTCTTTCGCGGCCTGTTGCTGCACTGTGTATCTCTTATCCGCCAAAACTTTAACTTCACAAACTTTACAAAATAATATTACGCCATCAGTCGAAAATATTTCGGAGCCAAATTCATCAACCAATTTATTTAAGTGACTGCTTTTCGATGGCTTTTGTTTTGGCATTTTATTCTCAGAACTTCAAATGTATTCTGAAAACGGTAAACTTATGCGGAAAAGATAACGTCACAACACACCAAAATAATAATCTAGGTATGTGTAATTCAGTGTTGCAAAGCGAACTTCAGAAAATGTCTGTAGTTATAAAAATATATTTAAAAGTTGCCAAAATGACCTAAAAATGGTAAAAAGTATCCCAAAAATGTCTCAAAACT
This sequence comes from Rhagoletis zephyria, assembly GCF_001687245.7. Taxonomy (NCBI): domain Eukaryota; kingdom Metazoa; phylum Arthropoda; class Insecta; order Diptera; family Tephritidae; genus Rhagoletis; species Rhagoletis zephyria. Next base: position 25,340 of record NW_016159037.1, read on the forward strand.
ATGAAAAATTACCTATTAATAAAAAATTGGGGAAAAAAGCAAAAAGTTGACCTAAAAACTTTTCGGTTTTGAAATCTAGACTAAATAAACGAAGATTATAAATATACAGGAAACGTCTCCGAAGCACCAAAAAAATGTTGACAAGTCAACAGAATCCTAGCCCTGGTGATCAGTATTGCCAAGTTTTTTATTTAAAAAGGCGCCAAAATACTGAAAATAGCGCAATTTTTCCAAACAAAAACACCAAATTTGTGTTGCTGTGTTTAATGGTATTTTGTGCAAATATTTTAAGTACTCGCGCAATGTCACTTGTAAATATTTCCAACTAAACTCAGTTAACTAATTCAATTTGCATAACTTTACTTCGTTTCTTCAGCGGCTTTATTTTCATTCAATTGTTTTCTTTTGTACATATGCGCACACCCAGCTAATTGGCAGAATATTCTATAAATTCCGTGATGACTGTGAAAATAATGCATTTGGATTATCTGGGAGCATATTATCCAGAACGTTCGAATAAATAAACGGAAAAAGTTTTCCGTACAATTGGAATGAATAAATGAATGAACAAAATAAATACAATTGGGCAATTCACAAGGTGTTGTGAAGTTATATTTTCCTAACAAAAGTTGTGTTAAAACACGACGGTTGTGAACACCTGTTACGATTATTTATTATATCTCAGCACTTAACCTCACATAACACCGAATAAACATAGGTTGCAGAGTTGTATCGTCATGTGTTATTTTTCTTCACAAAACAATAACAACATTTTTACAACTGTCATGAAATATCATGACTTCCCGACAAACACGACAAATACGACACCTTGTGAATTGCCCAAATGTCACCATAGAATCACGTGTATGTTATAAAATTGCCTAGAAAAGAGCACCAAAGAACGAACCAAATACTAAACTAAAAAATGTTCACGTTTAATTCCCTAAAAGCACTAAATTTGTTGCGAAAGGTACAAAGTTGGCATCAGTTATAGCGATGTCCAAATTTGCTCATATACAAGCATGGACAGAGAGTGCTCATTTACACACGGCGGTTTTTGTTGCCGCAGCTCGACGTTTGTAGAAGAGAGCGTGACGAGGAAAGGAGAGGGGCACCGAGTTGCTCGTGCTCGGGCAACACGCTTTGTGCTCTCGCTCGTCTGTGTAAATTGAACCGCTGTTCACAGCTGACAACAACAATTGCATACACACAAATCGCCGTGTGTAAATGAAACGAGCAACACCAAAAGGGAATGTGCTTGTTCGAGTTCCATCACAACCGCAGTGTTGCGCGAATTATTAAAGTATCACGTTCTGTGTGAATTTCTAACAATGTATTGTCAGTTGGGCAGTTGCAACAATGTTGCCATTTTTCATCAGTACGGCAGTAATACCGCTTTTATTACGTGCCTCGAACAGGCCCAATATGAAAAATTGCGTCGACTAAAGTTTCCGTGTCAGTCAGAGTGAGCGCCTGCTTAAAGAGCGTAAGAATTGCATGCGTATACATGCGCGAGCGCAACGAAGCTAATGCAAAATCTTTCAAACGTAATTGGCACACCACCCCAATCACACTTTCAGCTCGAATTTACTTGTGGTAGTGATCGCCTTTGCTCATATACACTCCTCGTCATACGAATTGTCCACCCTGTTAGTCCTTAGTATTTACAGTTTTCCTTTTGTTTATTTAATATTACTTTTTTGTAAAAATATAGCAAATTCTATGTGTAAATGCAATTTTAAAATGTTTTTTACAAATTAAACCTTGAAAGAAAATTTCTTCTCCATTTCTTGGGCATTTTATATAAATTTTCCGTTTTTCTTGGGAGCTGGAAACAGCCCTTAAAAAATGTCAACAAAGGAGAGTGTCATTCTAATGACCTGTAGTGAATAAGTTAATAATAGATATTTTTAGAAAAATTTCCGATTATTATATAATCCCAGCAAACATTGAGGTTAGTTATCGATTAGATAATGATTGGAGAACTTGCCACATTATCCAATCTCAAGCGTTAGAGAACGACTCGAAAGACGATCGAGAATTATAGCGATCTCAAAAAAAATGGGACATAGTTATCGACTCGAGAAAATATTAATTCTCTAATCGAATTCTAATGTTGATCTCTAATGGTATTCGAATTTGAATTTCAAACTGCTGTTTTGCTTTATTAAATAAAACGCTTTGTTTGCAAAATTTTTATTAAATGTATTTGCAATAAAATAATAATGAATAATTTGAACTTAAAAATAATTTATGATTCATTCATTTGGAATATTGCTTATTTACATTTATTTGAATTTGCGTTGTTTCTCTAATCGTTCTCGAATCGAATTCTAATGTAGTTCTCTAAGTTCGCCATCGACTCGAGAACGATTAGAGAATTATCCTAGTTATCTAATGTAGAAATCCAAATTTATCTAACGTTAGAGACCGTGTTTGCTAGGATATAATATAATTATAGTATAATAAAGTGCAAGTTTCAAGTGGCTGTAAAATAGTAGGGGTATTCCAAGAGTAAGTGAAACTTTGTGTCTAATTATAAAGTAACTTATTGAACATGGAATACTTGATGAATCTATGCTAAATACCTCAAATAAACATATTTTCGAAGAAAAAATTTAGTTAGAATATTTTATTACGCTGTAAATGCACTCAAAACTTCAACATTAGAAAAGTAATTGAATACGGCAATATATTTTAATACAAAAGGCTCTGCAAAATCAAGTATTTACAAAGTTATTATTTTTTTTGAAGTGGGGAATAAATGTCTCGATCTTTCTTCGTCCCAAAGAAGCAACATGGCATTGAAGAAAAATTGGCATTTAAATTATATAATGGGATGATATCACTACGGTTTTGCATGTCCAACCCGTGACACGAAAGTTTTAAACTTCGTATTGCTGTTACTATTTTAGGGATTTTTCTATAATTTCATAACTAAATAGAGTGTGTTTATACTATGCAGCCCTATTTCATTCCTTTTATCATATTATAAGTGCGTACTTTAAAGATTTTGAAACGTTTTATCGTGTCCCACCCGTGACAATCACTTATAAATTTTTTCTAATGGTGCCTAACAATAAAAAAAAAACAAGTTTAACGTTTCAAACCTATGTTTAATGCCACAAAAATTTGTAGTAAAAAATTTCGCGTGGTCAGCTCGAAAGGTCAAGGTAAACAATACTATCATAGAGACGCCAAAGAATTCTATGATGAGCGTTGCTTAACAACAATCCAAAAGTCAATACTAACAATTACTTCAAAAGTTCTAACCAAGAAAATCTCGAAGTTCGCCTAACTTATAAATTCAATCCAATAAATAGCCTTTAAGTGACAAAGATATATGTATCTGCGTATAAGTATTCTAATGCAGATAACTTTTCGGATTAGACATCGCTACACAAGATCTTTTCTGGCGGTCTAAGGTTTCACCAAAGAATAGCTAAATTTTAGCCTGATTTGTCGATGAAATCAGTTTTTCAAAAATAACTCAACTCCAGCCACTCTTAGGGCCGGTTACTCAATGTTTGGTTAACACTACCAGCAGGTTATACATCGCTATCGATGTGATAACAGGAGTCGATATCCATGTTTAACCTGTAGTTAGTGTTAGCCAGACATACATAGCTAGTCCAAACAAACTTGAAAATCATTAAGGAACATTTGAAATTTCATTGCAATCAAGTGCACCGTACAGAAGTGCATTTGGAGAAATGCATATAAAATTTTATGCGTTTGCAAATAATCCATTCTCCCACGCATTTTAATACATCAATTTGGCGACTTCTAGCTTTGTTTGGTATAACTATTGCCCCCTAAAATAGATCCTGAGGGCAGCAGTATATCGTGCGTCTTAAAATGAGTCTACTGTGATAAAAGTGGGTCAATTGATCTTGTATTTGGCCTCTAACAATTATCATACCTAAGCCCTTTGATATGGATCTCAGTAGAAGCTCTATTTCATGAAGAATATCGTACGTGTCCCACCCGTGACAAAAGTTGTCCCACCCGTGACAGGAGAATTTTGAATTTTTTAATAATAAACAACTAACTCTTGTTATGGTTTGTGCTTTGTTAGGATTGCTGGTTCTTTTCTGTATAGTAAAACATCTAGTTCAGATTCACAGACTTTCCGTAAAATATATGCTATCCAAAAAGCAGTGTCTTCTTTTTGTACTAACCCGTGACAGAAGGAACAGCTCAAAATTTTCCGATACAAAATAAAGTTGGAATATTTTTCGTATTTGGTAATAACTCGTATATTAGTGAACTAGGTGTAGCTTTATCGAGATGTAGAATTGCTTAGTACTTTATTCTTAAATTTAAAAAAGAAAACTATTTTTGCTGTACAAATGTCCCACCCGTGACGATTGAATACCCCAGTACTGAATGAATGGGGTACAAAACTGCATATCCGAAATTTTCTAAAAATATTATTAACTTATTCACTGCTGGTGTTTAGGATAGCGCACCTTTGTTGTTGTTTTTCTTAAATCTGTATAAAATTGTAAAATCGAATTTAATGAATATTAAATAAACAAAAGGAAAACTGTAAATACTAAGAACTATAAGGGTGAGCTATTCAAATGACGAGTGTATGTGGCGTACGTTTGGGAGAGTGCGCCTTTTTACTCCAGTATGCGTGTGCAGTGGCTCTCATTGGTATCCATGCATTAGTAAAATTCGTTTCCCTCTTCATGTCTGCCCGTGATTTCCCCCTGATCTAGCCCGCAAAATGGGCTCGCTTGCCTGTACGGGCAAAAAAGCCAGTACGGGCAAAAAAGCCACTACGGGCAAACGTGCCCATGTCTGGTGTAAATGATGAACATTTTTAAGTCTACGCATTAACAAATGGACAAATGATTAAAGCGTTCATTGACACAGGTGCACAGTGTAGCATGATGCGAAAATCATTTACTGTTTCCGTGGGCAATGATCGGGATCCGGATAAAAAATTTACACGCAAATGCAACAACGATATGATCCTGATATCGATCTGGTTCAATTTATGATCCGCTCTTTTTGGTTTAATAATAATAGATTGGCGCTTACACATATGTTAGTGTTTGGCCGAGCTTCTCCTCCTCCTCCTCCACTTTTTGGTTTATGTCACTGATAATATGGCAGTACAGTTTGGTGGAACTAACAAATGACTGTATACACAAATATATATTCTACCATTGCTTCTTTTTACTTGCTTAAAATAAATTTCGTTTACGTTAAATATTTGTTTAAGTGAATATTATTTCGTTTAAGTGTACTTTTCCCCATTTAGTGAGTTCATTTTTATAATTTCGTCTTCCTCGAGCTAGTAATATAAAATTAGTGCTGCCAACTCTAATAAGAATGATCCAGACCGTTTCCGTGAGAAATGATCATGACTCTGAGCTGGAATACCCAAAAAATACAATTTTTGTATCACAAGATTGGTGGTAAATGCGAAGAGTGTTCTATACAAATCACGGGACTATGTGGTGGTGTTCGACATGCAAAAGAGTTAGTGCGTGCAAATTTAGTAGTCGATGGCGTTACTATGTATTTGGTTGATGACGAATTGTTGCTTAACGATATATTATTAGGGCAAGATAATTTTGTGATCAATAATTTACGGTTAACTATTAAAAACGGAAATATAACAAGTAATTTTTAGCAAAAAAAAACCGACTTCAATTGTCATATAAAAAAAAAAATATACATATATATTTCATGATCCAATGATCGGATCTAAACCAGATTAGTACGGGACCATCTCTGAGACACTATCTTTCCGATGCAAAAATAATTATCGAAATCGGTTGACGTGGTCCAAAGTTATGCGGTAACATACAT
>NW_016159037.1:34638-38197 GCF_001687245.7 Rhagoletis zephyria
CGAGGAAAACGCCCTTATTCCTGATAATATGAACGTTTCAAACGTTCCATATTTAAATTGGGCTCCACTTGTATCAACTTACGTCGAGCGCACATTTAGTACATTCAAGGCTTTTCCTCGCGAAAATCGAATGAAAATGCTGCAAGAAAACTTCAAAATGCATCTTGTGGTTCAATGTAACTACAACTACTTATACATATTAAAGTTTTATGAGTTAGAAACTCGAAAGGATAAAATAGTCAAAGATTCAAAGTACAAATTTTTCATATAATGAAACTAGTTCATAGTTTTCCTCTTTTTACTTGTAATATAAACATTTCTAAAATAAATGTATTTTTTGATTGTTCTTCGTACTTTCTGTCTTATTTTAGCGCCTTATTTTGCTTTTTTTGCAATCCTAGTGCCTTTTCCTGCCTTTTTCGCTATTTTGTTTTGCCTTTTTTTGCAATACCTAGTGCCTTTTCCTGCCTTTTGCGCTATTTTATTTTGCCTTGTCCAGCCTATTTCGTTATTTTATTTTGCCATTTTTATAGGTTTTTAGGTCCTAAAAATCCGTTCCCTGGTGATGAGTTAAAGCCAGTTGCGCATTATAGTAGATCGACGAGCGACACTGAGAGAAACTTTTACAGCTAAGAACTTGAGACTTTAGCTGTAGTCAAAACGTTAGAGCGATTTAGATACTCAGGACTATCACGGAATCAATCGTAGAAAATCTACGAATTCAAATGCCTGCTACGAATACGAAAAAATTGCTATCACTGAATCCGAGTGAACTCGCAAATATCGTTGCCAGCTTCGAATGCTGATTCGAAATCAGTTAGTGCAAAGGAAACAACAGACATTTATGTATGTCATTTTGCTCACGCTGCCCCATCAGGCGCAATGGCCGAGTGTGCAAAGCACTAGACTGCCAATTGAGAGAGCCGAGTTCGAGTCCGAGTCGTGGGGCAGTGGAGATTTTTTTCTTTTTTGATTTAATTTTTGTTTATTTTTTTAATAAATATTTTTTTTAGTATATTTTTAGCTTAGATTTTATTGTTTTAAATAGAAAAATATTTTTTTTTAAGTAATTAGGTTTATTTTTATATTAAAGTAATTAGGTTTATTTCCTAATAAATTGTTGCTAAACTATTATTTCCTCGATTCATATAAAATATTAATTCATTAAATAGCGTCTAGCAGATGAATGCGTGTATGTACATATGTATGTATGTATGGCATTGGTATTTTACGTCTGCGTTTACACAAATACATGGAATTATATCAAACTATAACAAATTTGGAGTAAAATAAATATTTAATATTAAAAATAATGCAGCTTTCTTCCCCTATTTTTAAGATTGAGTGATTTTAAATTTTGATCCGACAGCATGATCTCGTCGTAGAGTATCTGTACGAATCTTCATTACGAACGGATTCAATGAAGGCTCTCTACGAATTTCGAATTTACGTTCGTAGCCATTCGGATTCTGTGATAGCACTTTCGTAGATTTCACGAAAAACGAAGCTACGATGGGTTCTGTGATAGCCCTGACTGTATCGATGGTAAAACAGTGAGAGTAAAACATGTAATTGCCACGTTAAAAGCGACTCCTATGTGTCATGCTGGCTCTGCGATGGGATTGCCCATATAAAATGTGCTGGTTTGAGCGGTAGGGTATTAGACGCTATTAACGAGGGAAAGGGTCTTCTTTGGTCTTGTCAAAATGTAGATCAACCAAAGTTGATTTATTAAAATTCTTTAGGCAGTCAAGAAATGGTTTTTCTGAGATTGGGAAGGATCTGTTGGTGCTTGTTGAGAAATTTAAGCATTACGAAAAAATGTTTAGGTCTTTCACATGTCTCGACAACCCTCCACACTCTGAGGATAGCCGAGAAAGTAAAGCTAGGCGTGTTATTAGTCCACCTAGAAAGACAGCCACTGAATCTAGTCACAAAAATCCTCCATCCCAGCCCTTGGAACTTATTAATCTATCTTCTCCATGCCCTCAGGCATTGGAGCCTCCGCTATCTAAAGCCATATCCACTAGGTTTACTTTTAAAAATAGTCAAACCGTTGATTTAACAGTGTTGCCATCAACATCTAAAGCTGTACTGTCTAACTTAGTTCCTCCGAATAGTTCGGAGCCCCGCACATCAGACATCATTACCAAAAAGTTGGTTGTAATTCCTCCGAGAAGATCCATCTTTGTCTCTAGATTTGCTAAAGATACTTCTTCGGATGATATAAAGTCATACATATCGACTAAAATTTGAACTAAAGATGTATTTATTCGTAAATTTAATTTTAAATACGATCGCGATATTTCATCTTTGTCCCCTTTCAGATACCTCAAGTCTTGCTTTCAAGTCTGCTCGTTCGTTGGCGAAGGAGGTGGGAAGAGAGGGGAAGAGTACAGATACCTCCATACCGTCAATTCGTTTCAAGTTTTCTTGTCTCTTTTGATCTTTTCGTTGCTTCCCATTTAAGAACCAAGGACTTGAATTCAATTAAAGTTGACGCGTGTGGAAGCAAATAGAAAACACAAAAGAGAATGCGAAAGAAATTGCTTTCAAGACTTGGCGTGTCTGAAAGCGGACTTTTAAAATTGATGTAGCTTCCGAAGTTTTTGATACACTACTAAATAGTTCATTTTGGCCGGCCGGGGCGAGTTCGAGTATAAACCTAATAAAAGTAATAATAACGTAGCTAAAATTTCTAATCTTAATTCGGATTCAAAAAACTAACTCGCAAGTCTAATTTCAATATTTACTATCAAAACGTTAGAGGTTTGAATACCAAATTAACTGACTTATATTTAAAAGGTTTTGACTGGAATTATAATATTATTTGCTTGACCGAAACATGGCTTAAACCTCATATTTTTAATTCCGAAATTCTTCCAAATGAATTTCAAATATACAGGAGTGACCGCGAGGGCAGAATCGGCGGTGGTGTTCTTTTTCCGGTGCATTCATCGATACCATCCGAGGAAGTTAGTGTTCCTGTCATTGAATATGCCGAATTTAAATGTATACGTGTACAGGCTGGAAAGATTTATATTTATTTAGCTCTTTGCTACATCCCTCCTAATTCTGCCGTATCAGTATATATGCAGCTAGTTTCTTTACTTGAGACCGTAAATGCAATGCTTACGGCATCCGATTCTATGATTGTTTTGGGCGATTTAAATCTGCCACACATTTCATTGAACATCATTGACACCGATGTTGTACCAGTTTCATCTAGAGATAGTTACAATGTATTTCTGGAGGAAATGGCTGAACTTTGCCTTAAACAAATAAATAATGTGTCAAAATAAGTTTGGAAAGGTCTTGGATCTTGTTTACGTTGATGATGTTCCGAAGGCCTCGATCCCCTATCCCCCCATCCCGCTCTTGAGTTAAGCTACGAAATCATAAATGAAATACATACATAATAATAAGTCGTATAGTTCAAGTACTAGATATGTTTTTCCGAGAGCAAATTTCAGGAAAATTAACAAAGAACTTTCAAAGTTATCTTGGCCAATATATAGAGATGACGTGGAGCGTAGTGTTGAGCACTTTAATGATACTG
>NW_016159037.1:38955-99212 GCF_001687245.7 Rhagoletis zephyria
TATTCAGTGCATTTCACAGTCTTATTTATAGATAATGTAAACAAAAACGCCTGGACTTCCACTTTGAAAACGTCACGCAATATCCCTTTTGGTTGCCATTATTTGAGCAAATTTTTCGTATTGCTCGTATTACCTCTCGCGAAAACACAGAAATCGAGAAAACTCATTTATGATGACTTTTACAATCATGCACAGTATATTTTACTTAAATTTTTTATAAAATTTTATTATTTAAACCCACGAAAATAACAATTGAAACGTTCTCCGTCAACAAATTTGCAACTTAGAAAAACGGAGCTACGATCGAAATGTAGAATAGGTATAATCGTAAATTTCGAAGATTGATCGAAAGGAAACGGAACGCAGAATACCAAACTTGCCAAACGGAGAAAATTTCGATTCGAGTCGAAATGCAGAATAGGGCTGAATGTGCCCTCTCGAGTGTCAAGACACTTTCGACCTCTGTTTTTGAAGCCATGCATAACTAATTTTGAACTAAGCGAATCATTCCGTTGTTTATGTCAAGATTTGAACTCTCATTCCAGCACGTTTGATATATCGGACTCGATTTTTACTATAAAGAGAAACCTATTATTTCCACTCTCAATAATTGAAATACTATCTTTAGCATACCCAATCAGCTGATGAATTTCATTCTGGTAGCTGAATAGTTTTAGATCTCGACACATAACAAACTCCTGTTTCTACTACTCGGCACCAAAAAACTAAAAAAAAAAGGGTTCCGTACGTCATGCGGACTGCGCCCCTCGTGTCGGTTGGGCGGGAATGAAGGGTAAAAAGCGGTGGGATTAATTAATTAATTAACTACGTATACAAGCAGCTGAAAAGGTAAACCAGCAAAGGCAACAAGCTAAACAGCGCACATAGGGACGAATCGAAATCGAAATGTTTACTCCATATGTATTTGACAGATTTCAACGAAATTTGGTATTTAGGGATTTTCATCATCACTGATTTCGAATATTAAATTAAATTTCCAAAATTCACAATGGCTGATGCAATATGGCGGACGATTTCTTAAAAAATCTATATATATAATACGCGAAGGGATTTTTTGTGCAGCGTAAAAGATCTGTACCGTTCGCCCGATTTTCAAAAATAAGATGTCAAATTAAAGTGCTTGGTCCGTAGATGTGCACTAAGGTTTTCCTTTTTCGAAAAGAGTTGCCACCTGATAAAAAATTGCATTCAAATATTTTAATAATCAATGCCATCAGATCCACACCGTTCGTTCGATTTTCAAAAGTGAGGTGTCAAATGAAAGGGCTCTGACTTTAGGTGTGCAAAAAGGTTTAACTTTTTCGAAAAGAGTTGCCACTTTTTAAAAAATTAAGTTCAAAATAATACGCCAAGGCATTTTTTGTTCTGCATAAAAATGGGTTGTCAAATTAAAGCGCTTGGCCTGTAGATGTGCAAACTGGTTTTATTTTTTCGAAAGGAGTTGCCACCTGTAGAACAATTGAATATAAACTATATAATAAGCAATGCCGTCATAACAGCACCGTTCGTTTGATTTTCCAAAATAAGGTGTCAAATTAAAACTCTTGGACTGCAGATATGCAATAAGGTTTTACTTTTTTGAAGAGTTGCTTCCTTTTAAAAAATTTCATTCAAATTATCTAAAAAAAATCAATTATTACAAAATGGGTATCAGTGGAAAGGCTTTTGAAAATATTTGTTTCTTGACTTAACTTAAGAGGGTTGCCACCTGTTTAAAAAATTAAATCCAATTTGAATTAAGAAAATTAATTAAGAGAAATATGTTTCAACATATGGGCGAATAACGAAAGGGGCGGCACATGGTGGCCGTTTCAAAATATTTTGAAGAGGGTCGCCACCTTCGAATTTAATTAACTTATCCATAAGTTATATGAAATGTCAAAATAATGATGTGAAACGAAAGAATATTAAGAAGACTTTAGTTTGAACGCACAAACTATTTTTGAGGTGTTGGAAGAGGGTTGCCACCTGTTTAAAAATTAACTTCAAATTATTAAATAGGTTAAATGAATTATTAAAATATAAGTATCAATCGAAGGGGGGTTACAAAGTTTGTATTTCTGAACTATATTTAGCGGAGTTGCCACATGTTTAATTAATATAATTCATCTTAATTTATCAGAAGAGTATTTAAGAATATCTTAGCGCGAACTACTTTTCAAAAGGGCTGCCACCTGTTTAAAAAGTCGAATTTAACTATATCTATATATATAATACGCGAAAGGACTTTTCATCATCAAGGTCATCAGATCTGAACCATTCGTTTGATTTTCAAAAATGAGGTATCAAATTAAAGGGCTTGATATGTAGATGTGCAGTAGGCTTTTACTCTTCCGCAAAGAAAGGCCACCTTTTAAAAAATCAATTTGAGATTATTTATAAATCAATACCAGTATATCCCCATCCTTCGCTCGATTTTCAAAAATGAGGTGTCAAAATAAAAGGCTTGGTTGCAGATGTGCAATGAGGTTTTACTTTTTGAAAAGAGTTGTCATAGGTATCAGTCGAATTGCTTCTTAACTGTGAGAGTGTTGCCCCTGTTTAAAAAATCAAATTAAATTTCAAACAGGGAAATTACATAGGTAATTTACAAAATGTTCCCACACAGGGGTCCAAACTAAAGGAGTTTAAAAAGGTAGTAATTTGAAAATGTTTTGAAAAGGGTTGCTGCTTTAAAAACCGAATTTAGTTATATACAGTATTAAAATATGGGTGTTAAACGAAAGAGTGCTAAGAAATCTTCAGTTTAAACCTCAAAATTTTGTTTGATGGTTTGAAGAGTTGCCAGCTGTTGAAAATTTTAAATTTAAATGAATTATTAAGTGAAATAAATTACTAAAAGAGGTGATTTAATCGTTCACGGGTTTGAGAAGGATTTATATCTGAGCTGTTTAGGAGAGTTGCCAGGTGATAAAAAAATTTAATTCAATTTAATTCTTCGGGTAATTGAATTATGTATCAAAGTATCAGACGAAAGAGCTTTAAGATTTCAGTCTGAAAATGCTTCGCAGAAGGTTGCCACCTGTTTGAAAAGCCTGATTTATTAAGCTTTTACACAACTTTAATGAAATATTAAAATATGAGTGGCCCAAGAAAGAGTTTTAATAGAACTTTCGCTTGAAAATATTTTTTGTTAGGGTTGCCATCTATTCGATTTTTATTTTTAGCGATAAAGTTCGGTAATTGTGTTATCAGCTGTCTCGATGAAGTCAATTGGCTCCCTCGGAGCCGCGATTTCACGCCCTTAGACTTTTTTGTGCCATGCCGTGAAGGACCAATATAATGCTAACAATCTATTAACGATTCAGGCCTTTAAGGCGTATGTCGGGCATTTCTTACGATAGAGCCAGAAACCAGCAACAAGGTCTTGGAGAACTGGGTTAACAGGATGCGCTACTGCGGAGACAGTCACATTATGAAATCGGGTTCCATAACTAATGGGAATACATGTTCTTTCGAAAAAACCCATAATATGCCGAAAAAATTAGTTTGAGTTAATTTTTATAAATAAATAGTTTTTTGTTATGGTCATCAGATCAGCACCGTCATTCTAAATGTGCATTAAGGTTTTATTTTTTGAAGTTACGACCTTTTTTAGCGGTGCACGGTGGTTTGAATTTTGAGAAAATGAAAAAACCGACGCCGTTTGAGACCTCTCTTCGTTCAAAAAGGGATGTACGAATTTACTTGAAACATTTGTGAATAGTGTTGCCAGCCGTTTAAAATATTAAACTCAATTTTGGCGTCTTGACGCCATGCCATGTTTTTGTTATTTAATGCCATGTGTTTGTTATTTTATGGCCTTATAACAATTATATTCAACAATTTTTATTGAGCTCGAGGCCGTTTTTATATGAAAAACTATTGTGGACAAGCAACAATAATTTTTTATTTATTCATGGTAGAAGTGATAGCTATTTCGGAAATCACCACATTTCCTCATCAGACTTCTTTCAGTAGGATTCGAATCACCGATCCCACTAAGTTCGCCTTGTGAATTATTGTTGCTTTTCCACTTTTCGTAACGGTAATTTTCGGATATGGGAAAACTCCGATATTTAAATAACTGATGACGTTAATTTACTCCATGTTAATACTTAAAACATTATCTTAACAATAAATAACACTCTTATAGACTTTTAGGTAGTTTTAAGAAAGTTCGAACGATGATAGTTGATACCTGCACCGGGTAAATAAAATTCGGTTTCGCCAGAACTTATACTTCTTTACTTATTTATGTATTAGTTGTACTCAGGGCCGACCTCAGGATCTCTTTTTGGAGGGGGCTGTATGTAAAGTCATTCGTAACAACCAATAATATCATTGTTTTATTTAGAGTATTGAGCATAAAGAATGGACACGAAAAAACCTAGTCGCTTATGTTTACTCATCACTTGCGTAAAACTAACTGTACATATAAAGTAAGTATACATATTTATAGGGTATTTTGTCGTTATTAATTTTATTTATTTTAACTTTTACGTATTCTTCGAAATATGTTCGGCGAAGTGTGAGCTTGCGGAGAAAATTTTCTGCAAAAAGCAATAAAAAGTATGTGTGGACGAGGAAACATACGTCGAACAGCCTTTAAGCAGATTCGGGGCGTTGAGCTTTATAATGCAGCGAAGACAAATGGAGTCCAAGTTGTTGGACAAGCTCCTTGTTTTTTGTGTGGCAAGCCATTTGCCAGTGTGGCACGAAGAGCAAAAAATTTATTATCACGGGCTCTAAAAATCAAGAAATTTATATGATGCAGTGTTTGCAATAACGTTTGCTGTCGTTCACAAAGCAACATAAAGGCTCAGTTCTATTCTGACCCGATTTAGCATTGAGCCATTACAGCCCTCTTTCCATGAACTGGTATGTCAGATACGAGGTAGATATTTTTCTAAAGGACCACAACCCATCAAACTCTTCACAATGGCGACCCGTTGAAAATTATTGAAAGAAAATAGTTAAAAACGAAAGAAGACATCTAAAATTAGCAGCATTTCAAAATTAATTGGCAGAGAGCAGCAGATACCGTCACAAAAATGAGTGTCCATAACTTAATGAGAGGGCTCAAATGTAAATGGCGCCATCTATATATATAAAAAATGTTGTGTTCGTATGTCACGGTCGTCAAAACTCGAGAACGGCTGAACCGATTTGAATAATTTTGTTTTTGTATTATTCGGTATAATATCAGAACCAATGATATCGCAAAAAAACTAGAGGGTTGCCACCTATTTGAAAATTTTTAAACCCAATTATATTGATAAAATAAATAAATTATTACAATATGGGTATCAAATTAAAGAGGTTTAAGAAAGATAACTGCTGGAAATATTTTTGGCAAGGGTTGCAACCCATTTGAAAATTTTAACTCAGTAAAATTGATAAAATTAATGAAATGTTGCAATGAGGGTACAAAGTTAAATAGGTTTAAGAAAGATAACTGCTGGAAATACACTTGAGGAGGGTAGCCACCTATTTGAAAATTTTAACTCAGTTAAATTGGTACCGTAAATAAAATATTGCCATGTGGGTGTAAACTAAAGAGTTTTAAGAAGGCTTACAGCCGAAAATATGTTTGAAGAGGGTTGTCACCAGTTTGAAAATTTAACTAAATTTAATTGATAAAATAAATGACATATTACAATACAGGTATCAAATAAAGGAATTTAAGAAAGATGATAGTTGGAAATATTTTGGAGGAGGGCTGCCACCAGTTTACAAATTTTAACTCAGTTAAATTGATAAAATAAATGAAATATTGCAATGTGGGTATCAAATTAAATAGGCTTAAGATAACTCTTGGAAATATTTCTAAGGAGGGCTGCCACCTATTTGAAAATTTTAACTCAATTAAATTGATAAAATAAATGAAATATTGCCATGTGGGTATCAAACTAAAGAGTTTTAAGAAGGCTTACAGCCGAAACTATGTTTGTGGAAGGTTACCACCTGTTTGAAAATCTAACTAAGTTTAATTTATAAAATAAATGACATTACAATATAGATATCAAATTAAAGAGGCTTAAGAAATATGACTTTAGGAATTATTTATGAGGAGGGCTGCCAGCTATTTGAAAGTTTTAGCTCAGTTAAATTGATAAAATAAATGAAATATTGCAATGTGGGTATTAAACTTTAGATTTTTAAGAAGGCTTACAGCCGAACATAAGTTTGAAGAGGGTTACCACCTGTTGGAAAATTTAACACAATATAATTGATAAAATAAATGGCTTATTACAATAAAGGTATCAAATTAAAGAGGTTTAAAAAACAGACTGTAGGAAATATTTTTGAGGGCTGCCACCAATTTGAAAATTTTAGCTCAGTTCAATTGATAAAATAATTGAAAAATTTCAATGTTGGTAATAAACCATATATTTTTAAGAAGGCTTGCAGTCGAAAATATGTAGGAAGGGGTTTGCCCCCTGTTTGCAAATTTAACTCAATTTAATTGATAAAATAAATGACTTATTATAATAAAGGTATAAAAAACATGGTTTAAAAAACATGACTGTTGGAAATATTTTTAAGGAGGGTTGCCACCTATTTGAAATTTCGACGTACAAAAACCACACTCTATAAATCATTCATCATGCCCGAGCTGATTTATGGCGGAGAAGCTTAGACAATGGCAACATTCGATGAGGCGGCTCTTGGAGTATCCGAGGGAAAGATCTTACGAAAGATTTACAGGTCTCTCCGACTTGGCGACGGGGAGTATCGCAGACGATGAGTTGTATGAGCTTTACAACGAAATGGACATAGTGCAGCGAAAGAAAATACATCGGCACCGTTGGCTTGGACATGCCATTCGAATGGGAACCGACGTTCCAGGTCCAGCGCCAAAAAAGGAGAAAATGATATCTGGGGACCTTATTCTTGGATGCGCCAGGAGGAACTAGGAAAACATTCCTTATCAGATTGATTCTGGGGACGGTTCGTTCAAAAAATTACATAAGCTTAGCTAGGGCTTCGCCTGGAATTTCTGCGACATTGTTACCAGGTGAAAGAATTGCTAATTCAGCAATCCCACGCGAAATATTTCCAGAACATCCAGTATGGAAAGAGTATTACAAAAATTTAGACTCATTGTTTGGGATGAGTGTACCATGGCACACAAAAAATTGCTTGAGGTTTTTGATCGATTGTCGCAAGATTTGCATGGAAACGTTTAACCATTCGGGAATGCATTGATGTTGCTGTCAGGAGATAAATGCTTGCCTGAAATATTCAACATTGTGGCAAGGCGAACATACATACACTGCAGCCGAGGTATTCTCGCGACAAATACTGGATATTGGGAACGGAAAGGTGCCAGTCAATGAGAGATTAAGACGAATTTTATTGCCTGGTAATTTTGTAACTTAGAAACATCGAAAGGAGAACTTATCGAAAGAATGTTTCTTAATTTTTGAACTCGATTCATCTTCCAGGGATGACGGCACATACAGAAATTGAAAATAGGTGTGTCAATTATCATGTTGCGGAATATTAATCAGCCAAAAGTCTGCAACTGCACGCGACTACCAGTAACGACATTGATGAAGAACGTAGTGTAAGCAGAGATCTTAACGTGGCCTTTCAAAGGTGGAGAATTCCCATGATTCCGACCGATACACAATTTCAATTTAAAAGATTGCAATTCCCAATTCGATTGGCATTCGGAATCGCAATCAATAATGCCCAAGGTCAACTTTTGGAAAAGTGCGGTTTAGATTTAGATACGGAGTGCTTCTCAGATGTGGCATGTTCCCGAGTCGGCAAACCAGATATCCTTGATATCTATGCAGAGAATGGCAAAACGACAAATACTGTGTGCACACAAGTATCTATTAGAAACTCAAACTTATATGAAACGTATGCTTTGTTTCGTTAATCATTTATGTTCTATGTAACAGGAATATGCCACAGCAAAGCGTGGCAGGGTACAGCTAGTATGGTATAATTCTATTGAGAGTGTTTTCAAATCAAGATTCCTCAAATACCTTTCGTTTTGTACCTATATTGTAACATTTCATTTATTTTATAAATTTAATGGAGTTCTATTTTCAAACAGCTGGCAAACCTCTTCAAACATATTTTCGACTGTAAGTCTTCTTAAAACTCTTTAGTCTGATACCCATATTGTATTATTTCATTTATTTAATCAATGTAACTGAGTTCAAATTTTCAAATAGCTGGCAAACCTCTTCAAACATATTTTCGACTGTAAGTCTTCTTAAAACTCTTTAGTTTGATACCCACATGGCAATATTTCATTTATTTTATCAATTTAATTGTGTTAAAATTTTCAAATAGGTGGCAACCCTTCTTAAAAATATTTCAAACTGTCATGTTTTTTAAACCATGTTTTTTATACCTTTATTATAATAAGTCATTTATTTTATCAATTAAATTGAGTTAAATTTTCAAACAGGGGGCAAACCTCTTCCTACATATTTTCGACTGCTAGCCTTCTTAAATAAGGTTTATTACCAACATTGAAATTTTTCAATTATTTTATCAATTTAACTGAGCTAAAATTTTCAAATAGCTGGCAGCCCTCCTCAAAAATATTTCCTACAGTCTGTTTCTTAAACCTCTTTAATTTGATACCTTTATTGTAATAATCCATTTATTTTATCAATTATATTGTGTTAAATTTTCCAACAGGTGGTAACCCCCTTCAAACTTATTTTCGGCTGTAAGCCTTCTTAAAAATCTAAAGTTTAATACCCACATTGCAATATTTCATTTATTTTATCAATTTAACTGAGCTAAAACTTTCAAATAGCTGGCAGCCCTCCTCAAAATTAATTCCTAAAGTCATATTTCTTAAGCCTCTTTAATTTGATATCTATATTGTAATGTCATTTATTTTATAGATTAAACTTAGTTAGATTTTCAAACAGGTGGTAACCTTCCACAAACATCGTTTCGGCTGTGAGCCTTCTTAAAACTCTTTAGTTTGATACCCACATGGCAATATTTCATTTATTTTATCAATTTAATTGAGTTAAAATTTTCAAATAGGTGGCAACCCTCCTTAGAAATATTTCCAAGAGTTATCTTTCTTAAACCTACTTAATTTGATACCCACATTGCAATATTTCATTTATTTTATCAATTTAACTGAGTTAAAATTTTTAAATAGTTGGCAGCCCTCCTCCAAAATATTTCCAACTATCATCTTTCTTAAACTCAGGTATCAAGTATTGTAATATGTCATTTATTTTATCAATTAAATTTAGTTAAATTTTCAAACTGGTGACAACCCTCCTCAAACATATTTTCGGCTGTAAGCCTTCTTAAAACTCTTTAGTTTACACCCACATGGCAATATTTTATTTACGTTATCAATTTAACTGAGTTAAAATTTTCAAATAGGTGGCAACCGTCCTCAAGAGTATTTCCAGCAGTTATCTTTCTTAAACCTATTTAACTTTGTACCATTGCAACATTTCATTAATTTTATCAATTTGACGGAGTTAAAATTTTCAAATAGGTGGCAACCCTCGCCAAAAATATTTCCAGCAGTTATCTTTCTTAAACCTCTTTAATTTGATACCCATATTGTAATAATTTATTTATTTTATCAATATAATTGGGTTACAATTTTTTTAAATAGGTGGCTACCCTCTAATTTTTTGCGATATCATTGGTTTTGGTATTATACCGAACAATACAAAAACAAAATTATTCAAATCGGTTCAGCCGTTCTCGAGTTTTGACGACCGTGACATACGAACACAGCATTTATATATATATAGATACACTGAAGAGCAAAACTGGAACAATAGAACGGAAAGTTAAGTTTGTGGTAATGTACTTCTTCAGTTTATTTACTTTATGGTAATTCAAACTTGCATTTCGCCTTACCGATGTTTAATTAAACGTTTGACCATAAAAATTTTGAGATTCGCATATGGAAACTCAGAAAAAAATGACCAAACAAAAATGAACTGGATTGTTCCAGTTTTGCACCCTCTTAGTAATTGCTAAATTTTATAATTCAAAGAGGAGTTCTGGCTCATTTCCTGCAATTTTGTAATCAAGGCGCGTGGAGATTTTCGTCGTCACTGGTTTCGAAATGGATATTAAATTTAAAAAAATCAAAATGGCGGATCCAATATGGCGGACGATTTTCATAAAATGTGTAGATTGATATGAAACTTGGTATCCAAAGATTTTCGTCGTCACTGATTTCGAAATTAATATATTTTCAAAAAATCAAAATGGCGGATCGAATATGGCGTACCAAACAATAGGCGTTTTACTTTTGACGCAATGTATTACCTTTAGTACCATTAGAACCCATTTTGAATTTTGAAAATTTAATTTCAATTTCGTAATAAAGATAACGAGGATCTCTGAATACCAAGTTTCATAACAAAATATAATTTAAAAAAGCGGATATTGGATCCGCCATTTTGATTTTTGAAAATTGAATACCAATTTCGAAACCAGTGACGACGAAAATCTCTGGATACCAAGCTTCATAACTATCTATACATTTTTTAAGATATCTCCCGCCATATTGTATCCGCCA
The DNA here is from genome assembly GCF_001687245.7 of Rhagoletis zephyria. Lineage (NCBI taxonomy): Eukaryota > Metazoa > Arthropoda > Insecta > Diptera > Tephritidae > Rhagoletis > Rhagoletis zephyria. The sequence goes on from NW_016159037.1 coordinate 49,502, forward strand.
TTTTGAATTTTGAAAATTTGATATCAATTTCGAAATCATTGAGAACGAAATCCCCTGGATACCAAATTTCATTGAAATCTGTCAAATACATATGGAGTAAACATTTTTGTCCTCCTATATTCTGGATTCGTGCCAATAAACGACTCAAGAAAAAGATGCTCTATTTAATGAAAGGGGAAAACGGGGACGAGTTCGTGATATTTTTACATTGGCAATTTGTTGGATTTTCTGTCGAAGAGAAATTGCTGTACTCGTTGGAACTTTTTTTGTAACTCTAACTAATATACAAATTTTACAATTTTTTCAATAAAAAAAGGCAATTTATAAAATAGGTATTATACCCATTTTACAAACAACTATATTATTAACAAAAATCGCTAAATAAAGTACATACCTCACGCCTCACTTTCCATGTTAACCAAACTATTAGTTTTTAATAAGAATAAAATGACAAGCGAAACTATTTTATCATCGCTTCAAATAAAAAAATTTTTAATTCGACGCAAGATAGAAAACCAACTTCGCGCTTCTGCTTAAGCTGCTGCGTTGCGTTAAAAGTCAAAATTTGTGTGTTACATTGTGGACTGGTTTATAAGGAGTATTGGAAAGGTATATGTGATAAGATTTAAAGACTTTTGTTTTTCTATTTTTGTCGTCGTAATTACTTACTTTGTCCTTATGTGCAGCGATACGACGAACATCATGTAAAACCTACAGAATTCGAAGTTGATGACTTGGTGTTAGTCGAGAATGAACCCTCTAGCACTGTTACGTTGAGAAATTTGGAGCCTCGTTTCAACGGTCCATTTAAAATTAAGCAAGCCCTTGGTAAAGACCGTTACCTAATTGAAGACTTGCCAAACACCAAACGAACGTCACGTCACTATACTTCAGTCTACGCATGTGATAAGTTGAAGTTATGGTGTCAACTTCCCCCTAATTTCGAAAACGACGATAACGATTCTGACGATGAAAATGAGTGCTGCGAGGTCGCTATACATTTCCAGGATAGCCGACTGTAAGGTAACTCTAGCAGCACAAGCATTTGTTTGACTGAGTGGCAGCATCGTCCATTCAACGTTCATCTTACTCAACGAGAGTCGAAATGTAGCCGCCGCCGTGTTAACAGCGTATCAATTAATTAATATATTTTTACAAAACTTTTATGTACAAACTTTTTCTATTACTTACAACATTTTTAAATAAACCTGAATTGAACTTTTGTCACTATTAAAATAAACTCGGTTCCTTTCAATAATTATATTTCGCCTTCGTGTTTTCACACCAACGCTGACGATATGTAAGCACGACTTTATGGTTTCGCTTCTCACACGCTTGACACGCACACTTATGCAGATGCTTTGGGATTTGTGTGGCCGGCATTGTTGTAAAACGACAAACAACATTGTAAGCGACAGACTTCGGAATAAAACTGGCTGTCAAAAAGTAAAGACGGGTTTGTTCCTTTGATCTCGCCATACTATACCTTCATATTAATTTTTATGTTAAATCGCTTTATTATGACATAATAGATTGTTGATTGTGTTTGCTCATTATTGACATTAGAGTTTTGACACTCCCTTAACTCCCTTACAAAAGCTTTGCACACACACACGAACCCACCCACAGTGTCTTGCTAAGGGAGCCGATTTTGTCAAGAGGGAGCGAGAAAACTGTTTTCTGAGCAAACCTTTTATTATTTAATTATGTTGGATAGGCACCAGCTTTTGGCCTAAACTTTATTAAAGTGGAGCACAAAATGTTGGCTTTGTTTTATTTTTTATGTTCAAACCAGGGTCGTGAACAGGTTTTGAACCGGAAAACAGCTTTTTTCTATTAATTAACTGAACCATTAACCGAACCGAAATTTTCCACAAATGTTTGATCCGAACCGAAAGCCAAACCACTTTTCATAAAGGTTTAAAGGTTCGTTCCAACCAATTTTTAATAGATAAATGTACCCACTTTTTTTTCTTTTTGTTAAATATGTTAATACCTACCATGTTTATTTACCATGACCGAACCGAAACCCCGGTTCAAAGACCAAAAAACCGCTTTGACGAACGAATCCAAAAATGCAAAAACGGTTCGAACCGCTGAACGAACCGACCACATTTTTCATCAGGTTCACGTCCATGGCTCAAACCTACCATATTGACTTGACAAGTTTTTAAAACTCCATTTTTCCTTTCAATGTACTACTTCAACAGCACAGGGCAAAAGTTTTTCGAAATTTCGCAAACATTTTAATTTTTATGCGTTTCTTCGTGAAAGAAGTCATGTTTTTATTTTTTCCCCTTTGTCAAAATCTAAAATATAATTAGTGGAATAGATTATAAAAGAAAATTAATTTCAAAGATTAGAGTCGATAAATAAAATAAAAGCACAAGGCATATGTCTTGCCAGTGGACCTCACGTGACACATACGTTATTATAAGAAGGCTGGTTAATTTGATTGATTTATTTTAACTCATCTTGTACTAGACTCAGTAAGTAGAATTAACCCATGCCGTTAAAGTACACTTAATGTAAATTCCCATATCTTGTAGTAATAATGATTATTTTTTCTCCTCATCTGTAGGATCACAATCAGCGCAATGCCATGAGTAACCGCGTATTTTTGGTGTCTTTTTTAAAGGAGGATCTAAGCATACAAAATGGTAGTGCTTATGGCACTCATCACACGTTACCCAATTACTATTAGCACCCACTTCCTTACAGACGCAACAAAAAAGATTTAATGTTGATTGAGCTAATATTACTGATTTCGATTGAGCCAACTGCAAATTTCTTTTACCAGCTGTTTTCCTTTGGCTGGTTTTACGAGTAGAGAGCGATACTTTTACTGTCCTTTCTGATTTGCCTTTCTCCAATTTTTGTGTGGAAAGTGGTGTTATATCTTCTACTGTTTCCACCGAAGTTGGGCGTGATGCCTCTTCAGCTGAACGAACCATATCGGCTGACACGTAAAAAAACTGCGCTTCTGGTGTAACTTCCCCCGGCAATGGTAGCGTCTTAAATTTAATTTTAATTTTTGGAATGCCTACTTCGTTTCCTTCATTGGGATTTTCTGGTTCATGAGCATGTAATTTTTTCTTTCGCTTCCGTTTGTGCTCCTTATTTGGTGATTTTTCTGTATCTGATGATACGTTATGTTTGTTTTTATGTTTATCTTTTCGTTTCTGTTTCCTTGCCTGTTTATTCGGATCAGAGGAATCTTCCATAGATGAGACGGTAGTGTTGCTGTTTACTGGAAATGCCAACGGATCAGGGTCAGGAGTATGGATAGGATCCATTGCCCGAGGTGCATTAGTTGGCGGCATTACCAATAGCAAAGGTTCGTCAGAGAGAAGTGTGTGGGTTTGATGAGTTGCTGTAACATAGAAAAATAGTTAAAGAAATTAATTTAACTACGACTCATTGCACAGTGATGGGTTTCACATTTTAATTCAGGCTTTAAGGTTTAAAGCCAAAGTTATAATAGCAAATATTTAACAAACAAACTACATATTTTCAAAGTTCAGGTTGAGTTTAGTTACCTGAATATCGTAGTTTAAAGGACAAAACCGCGTATCAAGATAGTGCAAAACCTGTCTTTTTTCAAAACGGTTCTCTCCTTTATTCCTAAAAATCTGTACGTATGATATCTACATATCGATATTTGGGTAGGAACGGAAGATGCTTGATGCCAGGAGCGTCCGGTGAGCAAATATCAGTTACGAAGTTTTGCAATACCACGGTACACGGTTTTGCTATTTAAACGACGATATACTTGTTTATGTCGCTTAATATAGTGGGGCTGGATTCTGTAACTGCGAGTTTTCAAGTGTACACTCTAAATTGCGATTCAGGAAATGTGAGAATGAGTTTTAACTGTCAAAATCGTGTATACTTCACACTATTTTAGTCGGTGATTTTCGGTTGTGAGTTTGGCACTCAGTATACACAGCATTTTCTCATAGTTACAGAATCCAACACCAGTTCTCAATGAAAATCTCCCGAAATACTTTTCCTTATTTCTGTTGCTTGAAAAAGTACTTTGCGTTTCTGTAAATTTTCTTCAAGAAATATCTATACATCTTGTAAAATAAAGACACAAAATATGTATGTAATAATGTAACTTCGCACAGAATGCTCCGATTCGAAAATGGTTTTTTGCATTTTAAAGCTGAACTATCTGGGAAGGATAATTTCAACATTATTTGAAGGAACCTATAAAAGGGGCGTGTCAATATGTCAAAATGTTATAAAAAATCATCGAATCGTTTTTAAAACTGGTATAAATCAAAAACGTTTAAATCGATTGAAATATTTCTTCTTTGCAGTTAAACTTTGTAATGATTACTTACGTTCAGCTTCAAAAACATTAGTTAATTAAACTCAAATTTGTGAAACAAAACTTACACTTTTTCAAAAACAAAGGCTGTTTGTGTGTACGTGCGGTGTGTGCCAAATGTACCCAGCTGCGTTAAGGCTTATTTTCACTGGCATTTGTCGTGAAAAAAGTGAAATCGCATCGTCAAATAAGATTAAAAAAACACTTTATTGATCGATTTCGATCAGGATAGGTCTTTAGTCGTGTACGTGTGCTGATAAATCCGCGATCTCTCTGTTTTTGGCACATAATATTATGGGTAAAGTTATGGATAAAGGAGTTCTGTCAAAATATGTCGAAAAATTTTGGCTTCAAAATATGACATAGTGAAAAACTTCCATTAAGCGGGAAGAAGCAGGTAAAGCAAAGATACGAAAATTTGTGCGCTCACGCATCTGTTCATTTGCGTTGTTGTTAGTGTACCTACATATGTATATGTTCGCTGTTCGGTAACTCCACTAAACACGAATAAGCAAGCAAAGCTAAAATCAAAAAGTATGCTCTTTTTTATTAATTAGAAATGTCAACAGACATTTGATTATGGCAAGGCATCTGCAAACCCTCACAACTGTCAGGTTATCCTGAAGAAAAAAGTATGCTCTCTGATTTCTCTATATGCTGACTTTTTGTATTGCTGCTCACAACTTTGCATTTCCCGCTACCACGAACAAGCACATTTCACCACGCCAAATAGCATCTTCTATAGTAATTATATAAAGAGAAGCCCCTTTTTTAAGAGGTAATCTCGCGAACATCCGTTCCGATTTTCATGAGATATTGTAAATGAATAGTTTCCAGCGACCACCATGTTAAGAGTCAAACCAATTTACTTGTTTCCGGTAGGTGGACCAGGACCGATTTGTTCGAAAAATGTTATTTATAGTCTGATTTGCTTGAAATTTGGTATGTAAGTAGCTTTTTGCCCAGGTTAGCATATAGGATTTTTTTCCGGTAAATGGACCGATTTTCTTGAAATTTGGTACGTAAGTAGTAGCTTATTGCCTGGATTAACATATACGATACTTTTTCTAATATGTGGACCAGGGACCGATCTATTCGAAAAAATCTTATTTATGGTCCGATTTTCTTGAAATTCGGTACACGTATTATAGATATACATAGAATATAATTGACTGATTGTTTTACAGTTCGAAAGGTGTTTTAAGGCACCGCAAAGCATTTGGGTATTGGCTTTTTGTTATGCAGCCCGCGACAAAACGATAGCACCTCAACATTTTGAACAGTTTTGACTATTTATCTTTTGTTTGTTTAATGTTCATTATTTTTGTATAAAATTATAGCTCTTTATCTAACGAAATCAAAATTTCAGACTTTGTATAAAAATTATTAAAATTCCACAAACTTTTCATCCCAATTCTAAGCATTTTAATTTTAATTCAAGAATAATTTTTGGTATGCAGTTTTATAGCTTAGTACCAGGTTGACCGAGCTTTGCTAGGAGTGCATATACTTTTTAAAGTATTCAAGGTTTGGGTATCAAATACTGGTAATTTGGATAGCCTTGAAAAAATATTTTGGAAACAAATGAAAAAGAATGGATTTTGATATCTATAAAGTATATAGTACATATTTGAGCGTATATGTACTGTGTATACATACAAAAAAATGCTGATTGATATTAACAAAATAAAAATTTGTATTACATAGAAGCGTAGCAACCCTGATCGGAAATATTTTCGGACCAAAGTTCTCACCAATACCTTTCCCATTTGATACCCATATTGCGATATTTTACATAAATTGTGAAGAATCGTAAATAAGCGGCAACCTTACACTAATATCCAAAGGGATACAACTTAGTACATAGGGAAAGCATTGTTTAAGAACCTTCTCTAGGTACCCATGAATAGTAATATTGTACCTTAATTTTCTAAACAAAAAAAATAAACTATGCGATTTTGAATTAGGGAGTTATAAAATCCTTCCATATTATGATGTTCTTATTAGTTTGTAACTAATTTCGAATAGGTGGCAACCTTATAAGAGTCCTCTTGGAGATAATACCTATTTAGATAACCTTAAAATGGAAAACATTATCTGTATACAAAATTTCATCAAAATCATTAGACCCGTTTCCGAGAACCTTAGGGATATATGTATATATTTACATACACCCCGCGACAAATGATATTTAGCACATCAACATTTTTACCAGTTTTGACTACTTTTCCTTTGATTTTTTAATGTTCATTATTTTTATATAAAATATAGCTTTATCTAAGAAATGCCATATAAATCTAAATTTCCGACTTTGTACAAAAATTACACAAACTTTTCATCCCAATTCCTTGCATTTTAATTTTAATAATCTAGAATAATTTTTGGTATGCAGTTTTATAGCTTATTAAATTCTAGTATGATAAAGTGCAACTTTTAAGTTGCTAAAAAATCGCGTGGAGTTTTTTTTTGCTGACGGTATCACGCATTTTCTTCCATACAAAGTAATCTCTTAAATGGAAAAGAGGGCACAACACCGTCAGCAAAAAATTATCAAAAATCAACACGACTTTTCAGAAACTTAAAACTTCCACTTTATTATACTAGAATTTAATAAGATATAAAACTGCATACCAAAAATTGTTCTAGAAATTAAAATGTTGATATGCTATCTTTTGTCGCGGGATGTATATACAAGAATTGCTCGTTTAATGTAATAAGACAGAATTCTGGTAAAATTAAGTGCAAGTTTGAAGTTGCTAAAAAACGGTATCACGCATTTTCTTCCATACAAGGTAATTTTTTATACATATGGAAAAGAGTGCATAACAACGTCAGAAAAAGATTATCAAAAATTAACACGATTTTTTAGCAACTTGAAACTGTCACTTTGTTATACTAGATTTTAATAATCTACAAAACTTCATACCGAAAATTAATTTAGAAATTCTAATTAAAATACTTGGAATTGAGATTAAAATTGTGTGCAATTTGTTTAATTCTTGTATAAAGTTTGAAATTTGGACTTACATGGTTTTTTAGATAAGGAGCAGAACTTTAATAAAAAATTAATGAACCTTAAAAAAAGCAACCAAAATGTAGTCAAAACTGGTAAAAATGTTGATGTGCTATCTTTTGTCGCGGGCTGTACCTATTATCGGTGGAGTGCAACAACACCATACGCAATAAGGCCATAATGGCTTTATTTCGCTTGGCGATTGGAAATAAAACCATAACTTCGATACGACCTTATTTCTAACTAGAAATGGAAATAGAGCCATTATGGTTTTATTGCGCTTTTTAAAACTTTTGTTTGGGAAACATAAAACCAGTTTTTGTGGAGAAGGGTTCGGGGGAGTGCATTGCAGCGGGGGTTGCGAGCGCAGTGCGGGGGAGCGAGCAAATGTGTACCCGCCAAGTTATGCCCCCGCAAAATTAAAACTTATGTGAGTACATATACCCAGTGAGTACATATGAAGTGGTTGACACGAACTCGTTAAGAAATTTCTGTACGAAAAATAAAGAAAATTCTGAAAAAATTCTGCAAGAAATTCTTCACATTTCAGCATTACTTTCATTGCTTTACCGATTTTCTTCCGAAATTTCATAAATGAATCAAAGTGTGCACAGTTTATTCCATTTTAGAAAACTCGGCAAAAAATCTGTTGAGATTTTTACGAATTCTTTAAAATTTCTCTAAAATTCAGAATACTCTGAAAAAATGGTTTGAAGGGTATTTATTTTTCAATATCCAATACATCCGGAAATATCAAATCATTACCCTGCAAACCAAAGTTCTCGAAATCTTAACGAAACCTTTAGGAGTATCTCATTTCTGTAACGACTTTTTTACGAATCTTCAAAGATGAAGGGGTTGACACGAACTCGTAAAGAAATTTCTGTACGAAAAATAAAGAAAAATCTGAAAAAATTCCTCACATAGCAGCATTATCTTCATTGCTTTACCGATTTTCTTCCGAAATTTCGTAAAAAAATCGAGGTGTACACAGTTCATTTCATTTTAGAAAATTCGGCAAAAAATCGGATGAGTTCTTTACGAATTCTTTAAAATTTTGCTACAACTCAGAAAACTCTGAAAAAAGGGTTTGCAGGGTATTTATTTCATTTTATTAGTAATAATTTGTATCAATTTAAATAATTCAGTATCATACGTACATACATATGTATATGTTTACAAAATCGAACAAACAAGCTTATTCAATATGGAACAAAGAAACACTAAACTTAAGCTCGGCGCTCACATAACATTTTGGGTAATAGTGTAGCCGAGATGTTGGTACGGCTAAAGCTGGCTCTTTGAAGCGCGGCCGTAGGTTGCCTACTAAAAAAGGAGTTGTGCGCCCAAAAATATTGAATATGGTATAACCGAATTTTGCAAACTTAAATCATAATTATTTTAATTATTTGTACTCAAAATAGTTTTTTAGAAATGTTGTTAGTTTTTATGATTTAGGCCATTTTAACAGTGATGGGTTCGGCAGTTAACTACAAGTTTTCAGTACAAAAATTAAAGTTAACTGCCGAATTTGAATTAAGCCCCCCACTGCAAAAACGGCACTTGAAGTTGCCGCCAGGAGTTAACGTCGTAAATAATGTTCGGAATGTATTTTCTTCCGATAGCTTTTGAAATATTAAAAAAAGTTAATTTCCGTTCCTAGATTCGTAATACTGGGGTTTTAAAATGTGTATATTTGATACCCCTTTTAACAAAATAGTTTGTTGGTTTCCAATGATTTTCTCAAGTGTTCGTAAACTGGAGTTATTACCGTAACAATGTTAACACACGGCGAGAGTTTATTTATTACTTATTCATTAGAACGTTGTTCCCGGAGCCGGATAATCTGAACGCATTATTTTCATTACGTCTCTAGTACGTAATGGCGCTAGAGAAACCAAGTAAGTTTTTGCAAATTGTTTTACGAAAAAATTTTATTAAATATTAATATGCTGATACCAAATAATTTCATTCTCTTCTGTTTCTTTATAACCATTGTTCCTTATAAACTACAAGAATATTCTCTTCTAGATCCGGACTGAATAATAAAGAAAGACTCCCACGGTCAATTAATAGGAAAAGTGTGATCCACAAATAGTGTGGCCAGACATGCATTTCTAGTTGAAGCGGTTGTAATTTCAATTATGACTTTATTACTCACTTGTACAATTTAGAATATGACTTTATTTCACTTCTGGATTGGAAACAACGTCATACGGTTTTATTTCCAAAACAAAATGGAAATAAGACCACATGGGCATTTCCCAAAAAAGGTAAACCGAAAATGCAAGTAAATGAATTCAAACAACTTTATAACTTTAAACTTCGTATTCAGATGGCGAAGAGAGGTTTTGAAAACGCGAAACGGTGGAGAGAAGAACTGAAAAAATTAAATACAAAATTACATTTAGTATGTGTTACTAGTAAAAATATTGTATGGGGGAAAAATCTGTCACGTCCGATATTACGCGTCCGTTACCAGATTTTAATTCAAAATTAAATCAACAACGAATTGCTTCTGATTAAGAATGAATTGGTTTTAACAGTCCATAATTTGACTTTATTTAAATAATTTTTAATAAAGGAAAACCTAACAGGATTCGCTGAGTTTTTTTTTCATTTTTACATGTACTCTGAAACCATTCTGTTTTTGTCGCGCCCGTTATCCCCCCTTTTCATTGATTTTCTCGACGTCAGTGTTCCAAGCGCACCTAATTTTTTGTCAACCAAAGGACGGTATAAAAGCTACGCAACGACAAATTTTTCTCACAAGTGACTTCACTTTTCGTATGATTTATTTAACTCTAAAGTCGTACGAATGTCGCGTCCGTAATCCAGGATATGTCCATATGGCCTTATTGCGGATGGTGTTATTGCACCCCCACCCTTATTATCTATGGTAATTATATACAGAGAAGTCTCTTCTTTTTATAAAAGGTGATCTCGCGAACAACTATACCATTTTTTTTTTTTTTAATTTTGGACACCTACTGCAGACTTTCCAAGAATGGTTATAGGCTGATAATAATTTCGATATATCAAGAGACCGTAGCCTCTCACTTACAAATCGAATGTTTCATACCGCATATCTCTGGAAGTATTTGTGGTAGAGTTCTGGAACTTGGTGAGCAAATATTTGAAATCAACCCCATACTTATGGAAAAAGGTCGGAGCTATTCGAAACTTTTACCTCTATTTGTAAATATATGCATAATTCTTCGGTACATTTGTTTGTGAGTGAACTCCTCCTAAACGACCGAAAAGATTTTTATGAAATTCTTTTACGTGTTTGAGTGGGTCCCTGTATAGTTCAGGTTCACAACTTAAAACGCTACGTGGCGCTGCAGTTATTACTAAAAATCGTATTTACGATACGATTTGGCTCAAATTCGAGATATATAAATATTAGTTACGGTAGGGGCCATACTATCGAAAACAAGTAAGAAAGTCTAAATTCGGGTGGAGCCGAACATTAAATACCAGGCGAAAGTATTAAATATATGTTTTTCACCTTTCCGAAAGCTACCGCTACATGGTAAGCCGGGGTGCATAAATTTTGAGTAAATTAGCATTCTCTAAATTACCGTTATATGGGAGGTAGGCGTGGTTATTGTCCGATTTTGCCCATTTTCAATAATGTCCGTCCTACGCCAGAAAGAAGTGCACGTACCAAGCTTCGATAAGATATCTCAATTTTTACTCGAGTTATCGTGTGCACAGATGGACGGACGGACGGACAGACAGTCATCGCTTAATCGATTTCTCTTTTCATTCTGATCATTTGTGTATACATTTGTCTATATCTGGATTCGTTTTGCCTGTTACAGACAACCGTTATGTGGACAAAGTTATAATACCCTTGTGCACCCGAGCGTATAAAAAAGAGACGCAAGGTGGCGCTGGAGTCGAATTATTTCTAAAAATAGTCAAGTGAAGTCACTCGGAGACACCAGGGATCAAAGTCAAATTACCACCGTTAAATCAACCACCAGAACCAGTGCAATGCTTGCTTTACGGCGACTAAAGAGAATAAAGACAATTCTTGATGAATGCCCACAAACACAATTGTAAGACATTTAAGGTATTTAGTCTGAAATAAGTCTATGTATATTGGATTTCTGTGGACCAATGATTCTCCCCCATTTTGAAATTGCAACCAACTATACTATACAGATTCAAGGACGATTCACAATCGAGCCGCAGGAACTTCTTCACGGACATAACGCTTTCGTTAGGTTATCTAAGGCAGGGGTTCTTAAACTTTTAAGATGATGAAACCCTTACTAAACACCTATCATTTTATGGAACCCCACATCAAATAACTAAAAATCAAAGGCAGTGCAATTTAAATATGAATAAAAACTTTTACTCGAAATAGTATACATATTTTAAATTTTAATGCTATCACTCACACAAGCTTACATGAAAATAGCTATTTACTCAAGGCTTAAAGGTCAGAAAAAAATCGATAGCGACTGTCAAAATTGGAAAGACCAATTTTTTCTTTTTGGAATTTAAAAACAAGAGTTTAGAGTATATTGTGCCAAAATTTCACTGCAATCGCGGGCCTAGAATATATAAATAATTGCAATTGTTTAAATTATTATTATTAAAGAATTAATTGTTTTGCAAATTTTATTCTGCAAATCTTTTTATTGTAAAGGGAAAAGCTTCAGCAACTCTCAAAAAAAATTTCATCAAATGGGTCGCGAGTTACGAATTTTTCTCTCAAAAATTGCAATATTCTTATAATACCAAAAAAAACAAAAACGAAGTGCAATTTCGAAAAACCGTCCAAAGTGTATTTGTTCTATAATTACCTACAGATTCCCACAATTGTCTTCACTTTCCAGAAAATAAACGAAAATTCATTGACACAGTAGGCGTGGTTTGAATCATTGTGATCAGATGAAATAGTCTGCGAGCCAATAATTTTGTACGGCACGGTACTTATAAGTAATCATTAACATATCAGTCATTAAAATATCAGTCATTTGTTTCGTTGCTGTGAACTTGTTTCAAAACTTCTGGCTTTTGCTTAATATAATTGTAAAACTCTGTACATGTCATTTTCACGTATTTAGGTACATACTTATATTAATCATCAACTATTGCTTGTGCAAAACGTGCTAAATTTAAAAAAAAAATCGCATATGAAAGAGCACCAACCCAACTCGTCATAAATTTTAGTATTCAGTATAGAATTATTCAACTGAAATACGCCAATATTAAAATGAAGCGCTTTGCACTTAACGGATGCTTTTTCATAATTAAGTTAAAAAAAAAAAAAATATTTAAATTCCATGCTGCCTGTAATGGGGTTTGAACCCTGACGCTCTGGAAATTAGCAAATTGTGGCAAGCATCTTCGTGCACTCAGCTAAAGCCAGACATGTAAATGTGCATTCAAATGTTCAGTTTGATTCAACACCACGTGTGCGTGGTATGAAAGTATTGTTTTTAAGTACGAACATTTTAAAACGATAATCAAATAAAAAATATTCATGTTTACTGTGCGTTATTTTCCCCAATAAATTCATACAATTTTTCTTAATATTACAACGCGTTTTTTCTCTGTGTAGTAACCTAATTTTACATCGCTGTAGTAGCATGCAGAATAAATACACAAAGAAATACGTATTTCGCTTCATGCAAATTCTGCACAAAACAAAACTCAACAATGTTAGTTCAACATGTACATAAGTATGTTCAAATTAGAATTGATATGGTAAAGTAATGTAGCCCTGTTTTTTATGGGAATCTTGCCTCTGTCTAGCTGAATTCCATTTTTCCAATGCTGTAGTGGCATGTACAAACAACAGCAAATCAGTGATGTATTTACAAAGTGGAATTTCGTTACTAAATATAAAAAAATCTTTAAAATAACAGAATAGTGCGAAGTGTTTAAAAATGCCTAAAGCTAAAAGAAATTCGTCAGGACAAACGAGAGCCGCAAGGGCAATGGCCCGTAATCGGATAATAGAAGCGGCGGCGCGAATAGAAACGATGCTTGCAATCGGAATTAGATCAGCGTTTATTTATCGACCTCAAATCAATTATATAGATGATTTTTACAATAAAAGTCTATCTACACATATCAGTGCCATACCCATCAGTGTGAGTGAAAAATATAATCTCGTTGCCACAATCCCAAATAGAGTTGTTCAGACTGTCCGGCACAGTGCCGTTTTTTACCGTCAGTGCTGCTTCAACGTTCGTTCCGCAATTTTGTTATACACTTTAAAAACTGCATGTAAAACTGCTCCTGAAAAGTGTTTATTTTCAAACAAAATCTGTGTAAGTATACGCATAAGATGTTCAAGACTGGATTTTTGAACATGAGATTTTTTAAAATATATACATGGAATGTTTAAAGCTGCAACCGATTTTAACGCAAAAAAACATTCCCTACTAACAATAAAAACTAAGTACATTTTATGTGCAATTTTGTCCTATACGCCAAACTTGGCATGCAAAAGTTAACAGACCGTGTTTAATTTTATTAACACGGTGTCTAAATGTGCACACATTAGGAGAGGAAACTGGTAACCTCTCTTAATATGCGTTAATTTAAACAAAAAACGTTTAGAGCAAATATTAAACATTTTATGTGTAAACTGTAATTGTGAGCACTAAGAAAATCTATAGAAATTTGTGTAGTTAAGTTTAAGTAATGATTTAACTATACTTTAAAATAGTTATATTAAGGGCCCTAAGGGCCAAATTCACACTGAAAATCTGTAGTCAACTGCCGATTTTGAGTTAACTACGCACTGTGAATTTGGCCTTAAGTGTTTAGAATTCAACAAACAAATTTCACCTCTTTTAATATGCTTAAATTTAAACAAAAAATGAGTGTAGTTAACTCGGCAAAGATTTGTTTGTGTATTTCACTGACGAACTGACGGTTGCAAATTTTTATTTGATATGGAGGAAAAATTAATCGAGTTGGTACGGAATTATCCAGAATTATATAATTTGGCAATAATTGCCAATTGATCATTAGTAAAATAAGTCATCTTGGTTTCAATGAACTTCATTTTACTGAAAGTTCCGGACGACATACTACGGATATGTGTGAATTGGTATCACTGATCGATGCTGATTGGCAATGATACTGAACTGATACGGCACTGATTTGTGAAGATAGATCTTAACTTTTATTATTTTTAACAATCCATTACAACACATTATATGTACATATGTACTAGGGATACAATTGCCGGCCAGATGAATTATGGATACTAATAAAGGCAAAATTCTTCCCCTGAAGAGGTTTTCACATTTGGGTTTCAATACGGTTCCTCCTTAACTTTGAGGCAAAATTACTCACGAGGCGTCGCGAAGCACGCCGGGTATTTGCTAGTAATATATAAAAATCCCGTGTCACTATTTTCGTTTACACTAATCTCCGAAACAGCTTAACCGATTTCAATGTAATTTTGTGGGTGTGTATTGTTTTTTTATTTCATACAATCTTGACAATTTGACCATTTGGACAACTTCCAATGTTATCCATTCCACTGGCTGATGTTTGAACCGTGACCAGAGATATTTTTTTTTCAAACGTAGTGAACAATAATAACAATCTTTTGTAAATTTCGATATCAAATGAAACGTAAAAAACAATATCTACGATGCATGTAACCTGTATCGGTGTAATCGGTGTGTAGCAGGATAACGTCTGCCCGGGCCTACTAGTTATTGTGTAAAATAGTAAACAAGTAAAATTTATTTGAATAAATCGAGTAAAAGGTCTGAAATTTTAAGAAAAAGCAATTGCTTAGTTTTTATTCATAAGGCTCAATGTCTGAAAGCTGTATGCGCATTTCTGGAGTAGCTTCCAATTTCGACATGAATTTGTTTTTTTCTATAAGTGTAAGCTGAAAACCCTGTTGACAGAGTACGTTGTGGCAGAAGGAAGCAAAGTTAAGTTGGCCTTTTTAGCGACTTCATTATATTTACTCTTATAACGGCGACAGATATGTGGTATTTGGATTCTGGTAAATTTATTGAGGTATTTAAAATATTGCCATAGTGACAGACATTAACTTAGTATTTCAGTGTCAAATCATATGTTTCTGAAGAACCACACATAAAAAAAATTCAAAAATATTGCAAAAAATGCTTACATATTGCATCAAAACTTGCCGTATAAACTTTTGGCTTCAATCGCACGAAAATTCCAATAAATTTTTGATAAATGAGCAGCTGACATCTGTCACTTTTGGGTATGTTCAGTGCAAAATGCCCATTCACAATGAGAATATCACAAAATTACAAACTTCGGAAAGCAATGCTTGCACTAAAACCACTTGGCACTTGGGGGAATGAAATGCAAAAGCAGCAAGCTCTAAACGCAGTTTATATAAAGCAAAACAAAAAAAAAACAGGAGTAAAATAATAAGCAAATGCAGGCGATGTTTAAAATCAACTATAGTACCTACATACATATATACATTCATTAAATGAATGTGTGTACTTGTATGCAGGTAAGTACCCTGGTAGACAGCTATTAGCTAAATATCCCATGAATTCTCCAGGAGCTTTACCTTATGTATCGGGCAAAGTTCATATGAGTTTCTTAAGGCCCGTGTGCAGAAATTACCCTATAGTCTTCTATACGTGTGAGTTTTTGTCTTCTTTTAACACCCTAGTCAAATATGTCTCCTTATGTATAACTTCTCTCTTCTTGTCGTAAATCTTGTTGAGTATCTGTACTCTTTTAACATTCACGTATGTCATACTCAGCCAAATATAGCTTGTTCACTCTTTCAGTACTCCTACGAAGTGATTACCTCAATAACTACCGGTAGTCTTACCACACGATTACCGCAAAACCTACCGGTAGTGTTACCAAACGATTACTACAAAACCTACTGGTAGTCTTACCAAGCGATTACCGCAAAACCTACTGGTAGTCTTAGCAAGCGATTACCGCAAAACCTACTGGTAGTCTTACCAAGCGATTACCGCAAAACCTACTGGTAGTGTTACCACACGATTATCCTATTCAAATGAAATGTTTTTCTTATCTTTTCTAACTTTTCATACATTTAATTATTTTGTATAAGTTTTATGTCCCTTACATTTATAAATTAATTCAATCATACAAAATTAAACCTTTGCTTTCGTATATTTAAAGCGATTGTGGCTGGGTTCCACGGCTTTCTTCACCTCTTTTTCGAACTGCAGTCGACGTTTTGTCACAAACACGTCTAAAAATGATATAAAAGGGGTAAGATAAAAATTACGTATATCTACATATGTTATATATTAGCAAATAAAATCTGGTTGACTAAATTTAGGTTAGACAACGCTTTTTTTCCTTTCTGCCATCCCAATTATAAAAATACAACAATTCGTCCGCAAATAATTTGCGCATAACAAGATCCACGTCTCCAGAAGCGCCCTTCAGTGTGTATATGTGCGTTTTCTGTTTTAAAAAATATGTAATTAGTTTCGACCAGGTTTTGATACCATTTTGCTTTAAAAAAATTACCTCATGGCAAAAATCTTTTCAGAAGTCATCGATACAATCTGGCTTGGTCATTACCGAAAAGCAACCAATTGTAAATGGCTTATTCGCGCAATCCACAATAGTACCTAGGATTGGCCAGAGCACACGATTAGAGCTTTTAAATAATTTTAGCCCGTCAATTCCAATATCAATTACAATTTTTTCCCTATCAACTAAGCTAGGAAACGAGTTTTTAGAAAAATGATGCTGAATCCCAAAGTACAAAAATTCACCATTCGGGAATCTCTGAATTGAAATGGGTTTTCTATCTGTACCCATTAAAGTTTTTTCACATTCCGGCAAACTATCAACACCAACTTTACGTAAAGTTTTAAGTAAGTCGTCCAAAACGACATGTGGAACGTTGTGTCTTATGGCCCAACTCTTTACCTCTCTACATTTGTCCAAATGTTGACCGCTTGTTGCGAGTAACACATTACCTAAGCTTTCGTCAAAATCTAGATTCACTTCCTCAACAATCTGCTGGTCATCCAGATCTATATCTTCACTCACTTCACTCACTTGATTATTTTGCACGAAACTATTTTGCACACCGGCGTGAAGCTCTTTTATTTTCTTCACATTTTTTTCAAATTGCGTTTTTCCCCTGCTCATACAGTTTTGAAACGTTAGCTTATTCATTATTCTTACCTTTATTCCTACACTCAGTTATTTTCTTCTTATTTCATTAATTTATTTTCGCGAGTTTGCGAATGCGCATCCCACATTAAACTTTATTTTCTCAGGATATATGTAAATAAAAGTTATGGACAAGGTTAGTCGAAAAAGTACTCACTAAAAAGAACTTGTTTAAAAGAACTCGTTGAAAAGAATTCATTATGATGTACTCGGTATGTTTGATGTTATAATAGACAATTTTTACTTATTTCTGTGTTTGATCCATTATATTAATATCACATTAATATTTATATGAACTTCCTAAACAAATTTTAAAGGGCATAAAAGGTTTTTGAATGACATCGACGCAATTTTTTCCGAACCGAGTTGAAATATCAATTACTTTTGTCTGTAAGTTTTGCGGCACTAACAACCTCTTACACAGGCAGTTGTCTCTTTCTCTCCTTTCCGAAAAATTTGTTACAAAATGTATGCCATTTACTATGAGTGGGAAGAACTGAATATATATTTTTAAAGTTTTGCTATTTAACAAGAAGAGCGAAATTATTTTGCATATGTATTAGTTTTTTCGAAACATTGTACATGTGTATTGGAGAATCGTGTAAGGCGGTCTACCAGGGTATGTATGTTTGCATTTGCATAACCCAACTTGGATGCCTCTGAGTGAGTATAAGTTGCACACATACAAAATGAGAAGGCACCCTTCGCATCGCTACAGCTTTATATTTTTGATTTGTGGCTGCATGCTAGTTTGTTGTTGTTTTGTTTTAAAAGCGCCTTTCTTCTAAGTACACAATAATATGTAAATGCAAATATCAATAAAACATTGCAATGCACTGCAATGCGATATGCAATTTTTCACGCTTCCCTCGACACCCCATTTTTTGCTGACTTTTGATGCTTGAATACTCGACTGTGCAGACCCGTCACTATTGCGAGAAAAATTGTTGGTAAAAGTGAGCTGGTAAGGAATGCAATGCATCATAAATATTGATTGAAAATAAATAAGGCGTTAAAAATGTGACGATAAATGCGCTCTGTGCGCTTTTTTTGGAATCCCTAACGAAATATTACGTATACGCCATGGTGTGCTACTATGAGTGAAGTTAAGTACGCGAAAGTTAAATGCAGCCATTTATTATTTGGCTTGTTTGTCTAAGTTGATAAATACTTTTTTGTTCTTAAATTGTTTTCTAATGGCAATCATCATATTTAACCTAAAAAAGATGAATGCAAGCTCGAAAAAAGGCAATTTACTTTTTCTTGTTTCAGTTTAGTCTTTTAGCGTTTTGTGACCGTTCGTGGTATTCTAGGGATTTATCCAGTTGCGTTTAGGGGTTTTCGGATTTTTTCGATATTATTGGGATCGGGATTTCGGGATTTTCCGTGAACTCTTACCATTTTATTTTGTACTTTTCGTGTTATATTGTTCTGGACTTGTTTGATTTTTTCGGGAGTTTTTGATTCCCCCGAGACTTTTGGGTTTTACCGCGATTTTCGAAACCAGTTCAAGAATATTCCAATTTTATTCGTGAATTTTTGCGGTTGCTTTTGTAATTT
Source organism: Rhagoletis zephyria (assembly GCF_001687245.7). Taxonomy (NCBI): domain Eukaryota; kingdom Metazoa; phylum Arthropoda; class Insecta; order Diptera; family Tephritidae; genus Rhagoletis; species Rhagoletis zephyria. Next base: position 68,569 of record NW_016159037.1, read on the forward strand.
TTAGGGTAACTTTTAAATTTTTTTTGCTGTGTTTGGGAATTATTCGCAATTTTTTGGATTCGTTTTGGGTTCGAGATTTTTATCGTTAAGTTTTGTGGTTATTTTGTGATTTTATGTTTATTTTTGAAATTCATTTAGTATTTTTGGGGCTTATCAGAATTATGTTTTTTTTGGGAAATTTCCATGACTTTTAAAGATATTTTCGGCACCTCCCCGAACGTATTCGTTCCTATTTATTATATTTTTTTGTGGATTTTTGGGATTTCAAGCTTCAAGAGTATATTTCGTGTTTGATTTTTTTTAATGCTTCAAAAGTAAAAAGCAAAAAGTTTCTGCTCAAAAAGGCGTAGGTCGCCAAGTTTTTTCTGTTATAAAATACATATTATTGGTTAAATTCTTTCTTAAAAAGGTTCTGATTTGCTGTATTATGTATTATGGAACGAATTTCCGTCATCCCTTGTCAAATTTGGTTTGGAGACAAACCGGTTTCGGCGTTGTGCCATCTTCAGTGTCATTTTTCGTTCCGTTCTGATTTGCTTTAAGATAACGTAAAATTTGTTCAGTTTAAGTATGTTTTGCCTTAAAATTGGTTGCTGCCATATTTGAAAACAGATCTTTATGAAATTCTTCTCGACCATTTGATTAAGTATATGTTTTTTAGAATCGTTATATTTGTTATGTATATAGACGACAATCCTAGTTTTTGAAAAATGAACTGTACTTCAAACATATGTGTACCATTATACATACATATTTATATTTCCACATTTTGGTTAATTTAATTTCCAACCTATTTCATTCGAATATTTTTTAGATAGGTGCCTATTCTAATATGTATACGATTCGAAAACCCTTCCCGCGTTTGAATGTTCCTAGAAAGTTGAACCAAAGGTGTTCCAAAGAAGATGTTTCTAAAGAAAACTGAAACCTAATAGCCAGAAACGAGCCATCCCAAATTAGTTTTTTAACTGTATGACCATAAAAAAGTAGATTCAGAACTTCATGTGTTCGCCGATTTAGATCCAAATTTTTTTATTTAAATTTTAAATTTTAAGGTTAATGTTCAGGTCTGATAATATGTGCCTTGGTAATTTCATTACTATAAAGCCAAATCGCATTTTCTTACCACAGGTCAACAGCGGGAAAACAACAACTAATGCTTCACCTATAAATCCATACCAATAACAAATAATCATAATTTTTATGATGGTTTTGCTCAAAGTCTCAATGCGCTGCCCTAAGTCTTACTCGGCGCAAAAGTTGTGGGCGGCAGCAAAAATTACGGTTATCATAAATCTGCTTGCAATTTCAATTTATTTGCAATGACTTCTTTTGCTTATTCTACGCCTTCTTTCCTGTTTGGCTACTATTTTCGCATTTCCTATTCTTGCATTGTCCTTAGAGATACCTAGTGATAGAACTTTTTAGTAAAGTATCGATACTAGTACTAATTTATCATACTCTAAAAAAGAATCGATGCCAGTACTCATATTTGCAAAAAAGTATCGATAATACTCGTACTTCCAAGTATTTTTAGGGCAAACGCGAAAAGTTAACAAAAATTAGATTGCTTTGTTTACATATAAACATGACCTCTTTCTTTTTGTAAATTGAATAGACATTGCTTTTAATAGCTGAAGTCTGATCTAACAAGAATTTCTAACGGAGTTTTTGAAAAGAACTTGCAATAAGTTTAAAAGCGTGAAACAAATGTTTATAGCAAAAGGCTCATTTGAAGCTCTTAAGCTGATAAGCTCCCTTTCTTCGGAATCGGGCTGGATTTCGAATTTAAAACCAAGGTAGAATACATTGAAAAACGAAGGCTCCGTTATTCTGCAGAATTGCCAAGTCATCGAGCCGAAGACCACCCTTCTAACCCATTCCTTACACCGGCACAAAAAACAATTGGTATGTGCTTATATCAGACCCACTTGCCACCACGTATTTCGACCCACTAAATCCGAATCTGATGTCCGTTTGACTCGGTTTTGTCATTTTTCCACAATTTTCGCCATTAACTCCAAATTTAGGAGGTGTAGGAGTCAAATGGACCTCAATATATGTCGATATGTGGGTCTGGTTCAAAGCAAAGACCACTTTTTTATATAGGCCAGTCTTATCGAAGGTATGACAAGATATTCGTTTCCAATTATTTAAGAAGTTTTTACCGAGCCAAATGTCCACATGACTGCTACCTCTTCTTCTATGTTGTATAAAAATGTCATAGCGATTACCAGTAGATCACCAGAACAAAGTAATATATATTAATTTTTCGGTTCTTTGAGTTATGACAGTATTAAAGTAAATGAACGTTATGCCCATGGGGTCATTTTTAAACATTTTTCAATGTAATTGAAAAAAAAACATTTACCTAAACAAGTTTTTAAAAAGGCGATGCTTTTCGGTGCTCGCGATATTTACTCAGTACTTGTCAAAAAGTATCGAGTCCTCGATACTACTCAGTACTCATGAAAAGTATCGATATTCTGTACTCGGTACTCGTATCGTTCTATCACCAGAGATACCTATGTACATAGCAAGTGTGTGATGCACAAGGCCAGCCTTATAAATGTAGCAGCAATGAAAATAATGTGCGCTGTCATTTCGTATTTTAATGTGCCACTCGACTTTTGTGATATTTGAAATCCTTTGCTCTGCTCGTACTTTTCTTCGTCCTCATGCTGGCGTACGCGCTGCTGCAAGCTCCGGAACAAAAAAAAATAAAAAAAATAAAACTTAATATTATAAATCTTACAATCGCATAATATGTGTGCTTGCAGAGGATATGTAGACAGGCAAGACAGATAGACAAATGCGAAGACAATCGGACCATTTCAAGCAGACGCAGTTGGGTTTGTGTTGGTGCGACGGCATTAAAACATACATACATAGCTGCTCTTCTTCCGCTGCCATTTGTTTTTTTCGGTTGATAATAGCTTACATTTATCCATTTTCCTTTTTTGGTGCACTTTTCCAGTTATTTTTTTATGAATCCATGCAGAAGTCTTCACTTTGAAGAAGATAAATGAATTTTATTGCGCTACGCAAATGCGTATTAACTACAAAGCAAAAGTGCTCGCATAAACGTACGACTACATAATGAATTTTGTAATTATAATGTAATTATTTGTAAGTAAATTTTTTATACAATTTTCCATATTTATTTACATACATACATACTGCCGATTATGAAAACATTTTAAATATTATTTATTGTTACCTAATGATGAAAAGGTGTCAAGTCCATTTTTTGAAATTATTCAGGAGAGACAAAAAGTTTATGTAATTTCGTATTACCTGCCATTCCGTATCAAAAACTAAATTAAAAAAAAAACAAAATGGTGTTGGCGTCTTTTCACCTTTACGTAGCGTTGTGCTTTTTGAGAAGCTATCTTTCTCCTTTCGGCGAGCATAAATGAGTTCTATGGCGAAAGATAAATTTTTTTAAGCAAGCTTTGATATTTTGAAAAACGAAATTTGAAGTTCCTAAGTTGAATCCCGCAAATACGAAATTCGCTCGGTTCATCTAGGAACTCGACTGAAATAATTGGGGGTTAGGCAGTTTGGAATTTTAGAGAATGTCTCAAAAATAATGCGCAGGTATTCCTTGGATTCTCTACAACAGCAGCCCATTGAAGTTGATTATTTATAAGTTCACTTAGGGTTCGACCTTCATCTGGCACAACAAGAGGTCAAAGTGTATGTTTGGAGCACAACCAGCCAGATTTACTGATATGACGTACAAATAGTGTCCTTTCTGAGGCAAACCATTGAGGTAAAGCGGGTAACATACCCATCTAACAATGTCCGCCTTCGCCACGAAGGAAAACTACAAACAGCGCTGTCAACTTTCCTTAGCTCTGAGATGCCATATTTATCATAAAGATAGAGTTGGCAGGCTCGACTACAAGCCACAATTCTAGCTCTCTTCGTTTAATGGTGTCACATTGATGATGGTAGATACTTGGGTATCAGCATGGAAAGCTTGCGATGAAGCGGAAGGCTAAAGAAAGAACCCGCTAGAAAATTACTGTATGCTTGCAAATTTTTCTTCTTATTATTTGACGCTGTAACCGCCTAAGCTATTTTGGCCGAGTTCAACAAAGCACGCCAGTCGTTTCTCTTTTGTGCCAACTGACGTCAATTGGAAATGTCAAGTGAAGCCAAGTCCTTTTCCACTAGGTCTTTCCATCGCAGTGGGGCCTCCGTCTTCTTCTGCTACCACCAGCGAGTTCCGAGTTGAATAGCTTCAGAGCTGGAACGTCGGGGTCCATTCAAACGACATGGCCAAGCCACCGGAGCCGCTGCATTTTACTTCGCTGCGCTTTGTCTATATCGTCTGCGGTACTCGCCTTCGCCAACGTGTAAAGGCCACGTTTATGAATAAACTTGCCAATGTTTATACATAAATACTCGTTTCTAGATCGCTGACCTTTACTATAACCAAAGCAGTCCACGAAATGACAACAAGATCGGGAGCGTTGCTTTTTGTATCCACCATTGAGAAGCGCGGAAAACGCTAAGGTATTGGAGTTTACAGCAAACATTTTTGTGACCTTAGTTTGATAAGAATCTGCGACCTTCAATGCCTTTCCAGACAATCTAATTGGTGCCCTTTAAAGGTGATTAGCCCGCCTCAACATCGAGTGAAGACAGTTGTATCAGATTCATTTCGGCCTAAGTAAACTCGCATTCGAAATGAAGGCAGCTGCTAAAACCCAATTTATTGTAGCTTTTCCATGATCTTAACATGGTCGTATCGCTTCATTTCCCCAAAAGCGAACACTTGTATACGCCGCCAAAATATTATAGGTCTAAATATCCAATTAGTACATTTGGGCAAGTCAATGTCGGAAATACTTCATTGAAACTTTTTAGTTTTAATTAAAATCCGATAAGCTGTGACGTAAAGTTGTTTCCTTTACAAAGTTTTGTTCATTAGATACGCAACTATTTTCCAATTAAAATTAATTTCCAAACATTTTCGCATTATTAATTTTAAAATAAGAAATTTCAGTAGCAAATTCAAAAGTACCCATATAGTACTACTTAGTACTTAAAGACGGCATTAGTAACCAAGCCAACCAAAGCGCGCTGCAACCCACAACCATGCCACCACTAGCACTAGCTTGGTTGAAGGGCAGTATATTTATATGTATGCGCGACGATTTCATTAAGCCGCAATTACGTATTCAAAGTGAAGCAATACAAGACTCATTAATATTCTTGTGGCAGGCTACAGTGATAGAATAAAATTATAGTTTAAAAAACTAAAATCTCCCTATTATAATTGCCATTCGTACTGTCATCAGATATGTAACTTGAGAATAGAAATCGGTGCATCTTTTAGGCGCATCACTATTACATAGTTACATCCCGAGTTAATAAAAGGAAGGTAAAAATACGAGATTGCTCACGTAGTCTCCTGAAGAATATTATAATATTTGGTGACAGACATATAGTATTTTGGAAATGCTATGAAGAAATACCAGATGTTTGTCCCGATATTACTACTACCATCCGAAAAATAATCTGACAAAGATTTCAGGTGATTGACCAAGTGCCCAGTTATGACATTTCACATTTTATTTGGCAATTCATCGCGTTCCTTGTAGAAAGTTGTATATAACCCTTTGGCTACAGCCGCCAACAACACATACCGGTTAGAAAATAAACAAGCTGTCAAGCGCAAGCTCAACGCTCTTATTTAGGTATGGCACTCAGTACGGCAATCATACCAACTACGAGTACATATGTATACTTGAAAATAGATAACTGCGTCACGGTCAAGCTTTTTATAGAACTTTTCTTTCTTTGTGCAACTCAAACCGACAACCGTGCTTATTCATACCAAAATTAATTTCGCGGAACCCCGGTGACTTCTCTTCGGAACCCTTAGCCCACGTCTCCATTTTCTACTAAATGTGTCTTAACATCTGTCAAATTTCTTTGTACCGCTTTCTCATGTGGGCAACTTGCTGTCATAACATATCACATGAGCTCGGATTCGTATGCAAGTGTATATTTTTGTTTAGCATCTCAGAAAGTCCGGACCTGGGTAGAAGCTCATTATAGCAGAATATGAGTTAATTTGGTCTTACTATGTTTTGCATATTTCCATATATTTTGCATATTTTTATACCTTTTTTGTTGAATATTCCCTATAAATAAAGTATTATAAATTTAGACTGATTTTGGCTGTATACTGTGTACTGTACTGTATTGAACTGTACTTTAAAATTAACTGCAATTTATAATTCTGCTGAGTATGCTTTTTTAATCGACCAAAATTTAAACCTTTTCGCTGAACATAATTATTTCAATTCGAGTCGTACTCATACTTAAAATAACTTAGCTTAAAATAAACTAAATATGTCAAATCCTTAAAAAAATATGCTTTCAAAAAGTGACTTAATATAATTAAAGATGGAACTTTACAGATCAGTGAGAATTCAATCAAATGCAAAGTATGCAACAAATTCGTAAGTAATTTTCAAAAAATTCATGCATTATTTATAAAAAATTTTGTGCTTTCGGGTGCTCAAGAAAATCGCAGCTAGTGCAGTATGTTGCAACAAAATTTCTTAAGGAAGGCAAGCGCATTAATCATAGGGCTGCCAGACGTCCCGGTTTTCCCGGACATGTCCCGGTTTTAGACTATTTGTCCCGGGTTTCGTTTTAGTGTCCCGGTTTTTCATTTGATTGCACAAATTTGAATAAAAGTTCAAAAATCACTACACTAAGCGAAAAAACGCGTTGTAATATTCAGAAAAATTTTATGAATTCACTGAGGGAAATAACGCACAGTAAACATGAATATTTTCTATTTGATTATCGTTTGAAAATGTTCGTATTTAAAAATAATACTTTCATAACACGCACGCGTGGTGTTGATTCAAACGCAACATTTAAATGCACATTTACATGTCTGGCGGTAACTGAGTGCGCGAAGATGCTTGCCACAATTTGCTAGTTTCCAGAGGGTCAGAGCTCAATTCCCATTACAACCAGCATGGAATTTAAATATTTTTTTAACTTAATTATGAAAAAGCAATCAGTAATTGCAAATCGCTTCATTTTAATATGGGCGTATTTGAAGTGAATATTTCTATACTAAACACTAAAATTTGTATACTTAAATGTATTACGAGTTGGGTTGGCGCTCTTTCATATGCGTATTTTTTTAATTTAGCACGCTTTTTTAATTCTAAACTTCTTTCTCTCAGTGCACCGGTTTAATTTGTGAAATAGTTACATTTCGAGATAGTTGAACTTTGCACAAGCAATAGTTGATGATTCGTATATGTACCCATGATACAATAATTTTTAGAAGGTAGTTTCACTTCTTCTTCTTATCCGCCATGTTAGCTATCTGACAGAAAACGTGTTTCGTATTTTTTGTTGTACCAACTTTTTCAAAAAAAAAATCCAGCTTTTGACGTTGGAAAAATAAAACAAAGAAAAGCCAAACATATAAGTAGAGAAATTTNCCAAATACGTTCAAAATGACGTGCACAGAGTTTTACAATTATATTAAGGAAAAGACAGAAGTTTTGAAACAAGTTCACAGCAACGAAAAATATGACTGATATTTTTATGTTATCTTGTACTTGAATTTTTTTCTTTCATGAAACCTAGAGTACAGTGCCGTACAAAATTATTGGCTCGAAGGCTCTTTCATCAGATCACAATTTCTAGTCAGATCTTTTAGAAAAATTTTGAAAATGTAGATTTTGGGCCAATTAATAAAGTACACGTCTGAAGTTGCCAGCAAATTTCGTTGATTTTTAGCATTTTTTTTTGCTGACAGTGTCCTCCATATAAAAAGAATTATAGAACATAGTTTGTATGGAAGAAACTCTCAGTAAAAACAATACCAAAAATCAACTAAAATTTAATGGGCTGCAAAACTTCATTTTAAAAAATTTTATAAAAAGTCTGATTAGAATGTTGCAAATTTGTTTGAAAATTTATTGAATTTTGCCGAGTTTAGCACAAAGTTTAACAATTTTTTTATGTTTTTTTTCATATATTTAGTATAAACTGTATTTTTATAAAGAATAAAAAAAGGTTCATGCATTGTGAAAAATTCTCTGTGCTTTAGTTGTGATAAGTTGTTTTGTTTTGTTGGCGTACGTTGTAATGATCTCATGATCTCATGTTTTTATGTTCTTGTTTTTGTCTGTCAAAATAAAATTTCACTACATCCTTTCGCACGTCGAAATGAAAGAGAAGGGAGCGAGAGGCCCTCCCTAAAGTGTCCCGGTTTGGCAACAGAGATATCGGGCAGCCCTATTAATCAGGAAAATCAAGAGGCAACACGCGAAGACTTTAATTTGGAGTTATGCCAGGCAATGGTTGCTGTGAATGTCCCTTGGCATGCATTGCAAAATGCAAAATTCAGATTTTTTTTGGAAAAATACACTCAGCGTATGGTTCCAGATGAGTCCACACTTCGAAAAAATTGTCTTCAAGACGTCTATGACCAAACGATAGAAAATATAAAAAGATACATTCAAGATGATTACATTTGGATTGTAGTTGATGAGACCACTGATTCAACGGGCGCTATATTGCGAATTTTATCGTAGGAAAGCTTAACGAAAATGAGACATCATCATCCCATTTGCTTTGCTGTTCAGAAATAGCTCGCGCGTAGTGAATCTATTGCTCGCTTCATTAATTGTTCTCTTCCTCAACTATAGCCAAATGGAAATAATGCAGACAAAATTTTACTTCTACTAACTGATGCAGCTGATATGATTAAGGCAGCAAAACATCTCAAAGTGTTTTACAAAAACCTTAAACATTTGACTTGCCTAGCCCACGGACTTCACCGAGGTTGCTGAAAAAATCTGTTTACTTTTTCCAAACGTTAATGATTTCATTTCAGCTGTAAAAAGAGTATTTTTGAAATCGCCTGCCCGAATATCTTTGTAGAAAGAAATTATGGGTAATGCTCCTTTACCACCAAGTCCGATTATTACCAGATGGGGCACTTGGATTAATGCAGCTTTATATTATGCGGACAACTATTTTAAAATTAAAGAGGTACCTAATATACACTTCACGAAAGATATTATGGTTTATCATTTTAAATTTTTTAGGTTCTTGAAGCACTAACTCCTGATGCGGAGTGTGTTGAGACTGTGCAAAATGCAAATCGAGATCAATCTTTGCTAACATCTCTACTATTCAAAAAAACGCATTTTGTCAACTTGCCAGCTTCTATACAGAAATTAGAGGAACGGCATATGCAACTGGCGTATCTATAGCATTGTAACAGAATTCGAGAAATCGTTAGAAAACGTTCCTGGGAACTATGGTATTAACATTCGAGCCACATTTGTGGCTCTGTAGAAAAACCCCTTATTCTTCGAATTAAGGCAAATAGCGGCGATTTTAAGAGATCCTCTGGCAGAACATACTGATTTATCCATCAACCAGCTGTTTTAGACCAAATATAATTTTGCACCAATTACTAGTTGCGACCATTTTCCGCTTATAAATTTATTTTAAACGACAAACGACAGATCCTCTCAGTTGAAAATTTAGAAAAAATTACGGTTGTATATTGCAATAGTAGATACAACTCTAAAGTATTTTAAAGAGCAAACCAACTACAAGTTAAAACAAAATGAGATATGCGCTTAACAAAACTTGTTTAATTTTCTCCGAAATCTTAATAACATAGCCACAAGTGCAAAAGACTTCGCTCTTGTTTTTTAGGTGTTACTTAAATTCTTGCATAACAGATATGCGCGTTTTATAAACCTTTTTGATATACTTTTCATAATTCTTGCATATTTTTTGCATGTACTTTACATAAATTTTGTATATTCAGTTTGCATAAAAATGGCAAATGGCATCAAGCCAATCAGATCGATCTGTACCCAATGTAGATGGCGCGGTAAAATGAAAACTGAGTTGTCAAACTACGAAATGACAGCTGATGTTAAGACAGCGATTGTAAGGAATTCGGCGGGACAGATATGGTTTAACAGTGAAAATTTTCGGTCTCTACCTGACATTTCTCTCTTACCACAGCTTTTTTAACAGAATCTGTGGAAGGTGGAGACGTGGGGTTATGTTCCGCGGAACCCACTTTAGGATGTTCTGATCTAAGGCACTCCGTTCATTTAGCGCCGAATCGAATCGTTTCGGCATACTAAAGTGTGAAGCTTTTATGCCGAACACATGTATTTCAATGCAGCTCTGTACATTACCATTCATAATCATGTTTTCGCCTACTCATAAAAGCTTCCTGAATCGAAGCGCCCAACATTGTAGACCATTTTTGTGTTGGAAATAAAAATTATTTGTTATTTCTATAGGTAATAATTGAAAATAACCGATTTCGTGCTAAAATTCGTTCAAATTATATTAAACCACAAGCAATTATGCAATATTTCGCTGCAAAACTATTTGAGGAGAAGTCGAGTCGTCATGCATTCGTTTCGGCATGACGAAACGATTACTCTCTTTGATTAGGCGCATAATGTGTGGAGTGTCTAAGACGGCAATTGAGGATATGCGTTGTGACGACCACAAAACCAAACGTGAACGTGAATTGTTGGTGAAAACGTTGGACCAAATGTTTCAATCAAAAAATTAATTTTTGGCGGAACGAAGTTGACCGGGTCTGCTAGTATATGTATATGAGCCAAGGCTAGGGAGGCCAATCCCGGGATCCCGGTGTTTTCGAGGTCCCGAAAACGAAAGCTAATCCCGGGATCCCGAAAAATTTTAAATATCGAATTGATGGTAAGAACTTGGTTATGAATTTTGAAGCATCGCTAATGTAATCGAAACAGATAGCTTTAAGAAAAAGTTACATAATTTTTTAAATCAATCTACTCAAAACTTACTCAAATCGAAAAAGTTATACTTTATCCGACGTGGTGGTGAAAGAAGTTCAAATCTTTTGTAATGGAGGAGATATGGGTCATTATCTTCAAATGGCTTACCTTTTGACAGTTCAGCCTAAATATGTTTTTCATCAGTAGGTTTTGTATTTAACAACTTCAGGTCAAGACTAGAAGTCTCCGCTTTGAATGCCTATAAAAACATTTTAAGTAACACCGGCACAAAAAAGGGGTAGGTTTTTAACCAGACCAACCTACCAACATGTGTTTCGACCCGCTGAATCCGATTCTGAGATCCGTTTGACTCGTACACCCTCAAAATTTTGAGTAAGTTGCGAAAAAAAGAAATAAAAATCCCCATTCGCTATTTCTTTATAGAGTAGAATAAACATGTTTAGAGGAATCGTTTTTGTATATTTTTGTAATTTTTTTTGTATTAATCATTAATTTCAAAAGTACTTGGTATTAACATTGTTATTTGTGATGTATTCGACCCTCAATCACATGGTTCTTTAAATACAATTTAAAAAATTTATTACTTTAAGATTTGTTTGATTAAATAAATACTAGATCGCCCTCACCCGCTCCGCTGAGTGTATGAAATTTCTACGTGCTACATTGAGTAAAGTTTATTTCAAGAAAACTCAATTAAAACACAGGAGGTTTAAAATTTTTAACCATCTTCTAAATATTTTCAAACTAAAACTTTCTTAAACTTCTCACTTGTCATACTTTTTCAATTAACTTATCCCCTGAACTCAATTTGAGATTTTAAACAGATGGAAACCTCTTACATGTAGTTTTGAATCGAAGCCTTTTAAAAACCATTTCAATTGGTACCCATATTGTAATAATTCATTTAAATTATTGAATAGTTTGAATCTAACCTTTTTAACTGGTGGCAACCGTTTTAAACCTCTTTCGCCTGACACTCATATTGTGATATTCAAAACCATTTAGAACCATACCAATCTTCTATGCTAATATATATTTTGAAAGCCGTTTTTTTATGTCCCAGGGATGGTTATAGGCTACAAAAATTTCGATATATAAAGGGGGCGCGGCACATCCCATACAAACCGATTTTTTCGTACTGCAAATCTCTGGAAGTGTTCATANCTAACCTTTTTAACTGGTGGCAACCGTTTTAAACCTCTTTCGCCTGACACTCATATTGTGATATTCAAAACCATTTAGAACCATACCAATCTTCTATGCTAATATATATTTTGAAAGCCGTTTTTTTATGTCCCAGGGATGGTTATAGGCTACAAAAATTTCGATATATAAAGGGGGCGCGGCACATCCCATACAAACCGATTTTTTCGTACTGCAAATCTCTGGAAGTGTTCATAATAGAATACTGGAACTTGGTACGGCGAAATATGAAATCAATCTTATACTCATGGAGAAAAATGGGCTACATACGCATACTCATGGAGAAAATTAGTGCTATTGGAGAAGGCAGCGTGGCACCTCCCATTTATACTGAATTTTTGTACAGAATATCTCTGCAAATGTTCATGGTAGAGTACGGGAACTTGGTATGGAGATATGTGAAATCAATCGCATATCCTTGGAGAAAAATTGGAGCTATTGGAAAGAGGCGGATGCAGCCCTGGTGGCGCTGGAGTCATTACGAATAATCTCCAAGTTAGAAAAGGTGCCGTGAATGTCAAATTAAATCGATCTGTTGCATCATTGAATATATCGGACTCTTGTGTGCTACGACTGGCCCAATGGATGTGATTTGACAGTATTATTATGCGTTAAAGCTTCTTTCGGAGACACCCGGGTTGAGTTGTGCAGCGGTAAATCTCAAACCACTACCGATAACTCAACCGCCAGAACCATTGCGCGCCTTTTACTTTAAATTTTATTTCAAAATACCTGAATTTAATTTTTAAAAAGGTGGCAACCCTTGTAAAAGACTTCAATAGTATTCAAAACTTTCAGACTAAAGGTTTCTTAACAATGTTTAGTTAGACAACCATATTTTAATTCTTCAGATAGCTTGCGTATTATTAATTTAAATTTTACTTTTCAAACAGGTGGCAACCCTTTTCAAAATATATTCGAACTACAGATTTTTTAAGCCTCCATTTTTTAATATAATTTTCAAATAAATAACTCCCTTAATTGAAGTTGAATTTGATTTTTTTAAAAGGTGGCAGCCCTCATCCATGAGAAGATAATGATTTTATATATGTATCTCCATACCAAGTTCCAGTAATCTATCAAATATATTTCCTGAGAAATGCAGTATGGAAAATTCCGTTTGTATGGGAGGTGCCACGCCCCCTTGTCTAATCGAGATTAAATTTGTCCTATATTTTAAGTTGGGCTAAGTGTTAGCAGTGTACGAAATTTCATGATGATCGGTTGAGTAGTTAAAGCGTGAGAGCGTAGCAAATAAACAAACTCACTTTCGGATTTATAATATTAGTAAGGAAGTAAGGATGTGAGTTTTACGATCAGTTTGTCGTAAATTTTAAATAGTTTTATTTCATGGCATGTTTAAATGCTTTCAGATATCTCTAAAATGCCGAAATAGTCCCCAAATTGAGGTGTGGTTTAGTGAGAACGGGTGTGATGAGTTAAACTGTGGTGAGTTACGGTTGGTGAATTTAGGTGTGGTAGGATGCGGTGTGATGAGTTTAAGTAAGGTGTGGTGAGTTTGTTTGTGGTTAAGTGAGTTGTGGTAAGGTTAGTTGAGGTGAGTAGAGGGTGAGGTTAATTTTTTAAATTTCTATTTAGTTTGAAAGTATTTAGCCATCGAGAGACTAAATACCAAGAAGTGAAATTATTTCGCACCTCCTAAGTAACGGAGTACTTTGGAAAAGACCGCCTGCTAAATATTTTAATTTTTTGTACCTTAGTATCTAGCAGCTCCTAAATACTCAAGTTTTTTTACTTTAATATCAAACAGCTCCTAAATACCTAAGTATTTTGTACTTATGTAAGTAGCAAACTCCTGAATCCCTAAGTATATTTTATTTGGGTACTTATAAACTCCTAAATACATACCTAAGTTCTTTTTACTTGAATATTTAGACTAGAGATGGACACGTGACTAATTTTGGCTCACGTTCACGCACGCTCACGTTGATGGTTTTGCAAATCACGCACACTCACGTTCTGCTATATTTTTTTTCAATCACGTTCACACATGCTCACGACGCCTAGTTTTTTAATCACGCACGCTCACGCACGCTTCTTCACGGATATTTGTTTTTTTCAAATTGAAACTTTACTTATATAAATAGCATTTCATATAAATAGGCTTTATCGTAAAAAAATCGGTACTGTGTTTCCATTGGAACTATGAAATCTATTATATTTTAAAACTTGCACCAAAATATTTAGGAAAAATTTTAATTAGAACAGCTTCTTAAAGAATTTAAAAAAAAAACCTCAATAACAAAGCAGTTTAAGCGTAAAAAATCTGCATAGGAATATTTAAAAAAAAATTTACCGGAATCGTAACAATGAGATTTTTGATGCCGTTTTTTAACCTTTTCCAAAGATTGGTATAAGAAAAACTTGAATAACTGGACCAAAACTATTCCAATTTAGAGCCATTTGGTATTGAATGAGTTTTTTGCACACAAGTAAAAAGGGCGGGAAAATACCTTCCCAATAATAGTGATATGTTAAAATTATGTTTATGTTTATGTTTATGTGATTGACGGAAAACTAACTCATGCACGCTCACGCCACGCACGATCACGGAAATTACGTGATTTTTATCTCAAACCCGCTCACCCTCACGCGTATTTTGCCCACCTCTAATTTAGACATCTCCAAATGTTAAGTATTTGAGTATTTAGTTCCCAAACTGGTACTTTAAGTACAAAAGTATTTAGGTGTGCCCATCACTGTTAAATACGCAAGTACAAATACAAACTCTCGTTATACTTATATCCAAAGGAAAAAGTTTTTATTTGAAGCACCTATGATTAGGGAAAAATACATAGCAAAAATGTGGTCTACTATTTTGAATTACATTTTTTTTGCTCCGAATCCGATAAGATAACCCTATATTGGACCCGCATTTTGAATGTAAAAAAACTGTCATCGCCACCTCGCCATCGCCCCTTATATAAAAGTTTTTGGTGAAAAGGAAAAAATTATAAAATTTGGACGCCAAAGTAAATCCGCCATTTAAAATTCTAAGAATCTGACATCGGATTCGAAATCAGCGACCTCGAAAACCCCTTCCAATGAAAGATTTTGGTGCAAAGGAAAAAGTTATAAAATTTGGTCGCTATATTTGATCCACTATTTTTAATTTAAAAAATTTGAAATCATGTTCGAAATCAGGGAGCACAAAAACCCCCAAACCCCAAGTCTCAAATCAATTTGGTTACTTCTGGACTTTTGGCCAGACAATAGTAGTCGCCAGACTAGGGCACTGGCGGGAAATAAACATTATTATTACCACGCTTTTATCAACTTGATTTCTGCTTTGTCCAGACAATCTTTGCTTTAATAAAAGTATCTATAATAACTAGTCTCGGCTTCAACTTCGTCGGTAGATATCATAGCAAAACTAGTCTAGACAGCTACCTCGCTGCCAATAGCGCCTAAAAATATGCTCTATGTTACAGCGCAGCTGCTACATTCCAAAACACGGTATCCAACATTTTCTCGGAAAATCGGGTTTTTATAATTTGGGATATACTGTTGATAACTGCAAGATTTTCGGAGATACGACACATCAAAAACCTAGTATCTACATAAATTTTAATCTTTTCCCATCCCAAAACAAAGTATCTGTTTTCTCTACATCAATTTTATTTTTAAAACATACTAGGGCTTTTCAGAATCTTGTGCATATGCTCTTGCATTTGAAAATTCACAACAATAAAATGCACACGGTTGCCATGGCAGCAAGCTCAAACTTTGCAAATGCAATTCCAATTGCAAATCCAAGACCATTTCCACAACATCCTGAACAGCCCTATAGTGTTTTGGAATGGAGCAGCCGAGCGGAAATGAACGGCACGCCATTTCTTTAAATGAAATTAATTGGTGATCGTATGTATGTATATAAGACTGCATCACTTCCCATAAAAAAAAATCGGTACTGTGTTTCCATTCGAATTATAAAATCTATTATATTTAAAGACGTTCACGACAATATTACGGAAAAATATTAAGATTTACGTGAGCTGGACCGATTTGAAAATACCTACAAAAATGGAGTTTTTTACGAATAAAAATCGTTTCTTAAAGATTTTTTTGAAAAAATCCCCTCAAATGACCAAACGGGTTAAGCTTAAAAAATTTGCATAGAAATATTGAAACACAAATTCCAAAAAAAAATTTTAAACGGAATCGTAATAATGAGATTTTGATACTGTTTTTAAATTTTTTCAATGATTGGTATAAGAAAAACTTGTATAACTGAACCTAAACTATTCCGATTTAGACTTGTGAGGTATCATTGGAAAGGTATTTTCTCACCTTTTCTATTTCTTTGCTAATAAACTCATTCAAAGAATGAAAGAGAAAGGTAGAATGAACGAGCGTCATTCCGAGTTGAATTAAGATGTGCGGGTATTTAAAAAAACTGGGACATGAATGACTTCTGTTTGCAAAGAAATAAAGAGTGGGAAAATACTTTTCTACTGAGACCCCATAAGTCTAAATGAGAATAGTTTTGGCCCAGTTATTCAAGTTTTTCGTAAATCAATCTTTGAAAAATTAAAAAAAAAACAGCATCAAAAATCTCATTATTACGATTCCCTTGAAAAAGATTTTTAAATATTTATGCAGATTTTATAAGCTTAATCTGTTTTGCCATCTGAGGGGATTTTTTTTAAAGTTCTTGAAGGAACTATTTTTATTCATAAAAAACTACATTTTTGGAGGTATTTTTAAATCGGTCCAGTTCACCTAAATCTTAATATTTTTCCGAAATATTTTGGTGGGCGTCTTCAAATATAATAAATTTTGTAATTCCGGCGGAAAAGGCGCACCTTTTTTGGTGATGCAGTCTAATGTACATATCTGTGGTCACAAGCAAAACCCGCCTAAGTCGACTAAAGAAAGAATAGTTATATATGCCATATATGTAATACTTCTATATTGGCAGTAAGCTAACTTCTCAATGTGTAAGCATTCCGAAATCAAAGCGAGACAGTCTAGTACCATTTTTGTCAATGTATTGTGTACTTGACTGCCGTTTTTGTATATGTGTTGTGTACATGTTTATTTATAAACGTATGTGTACCTTTTCTTTCGTACGTGTTTATTGATATATCTGTACTGTAGTATTTTCGGACGGTACTAGCTCTTACTGCCAATATAGGAGTATTACATATGGGTGTTTCCAGCGGAAGGTCCACCACGACAAAAAAAAAATAAAAGTTGAATATCTAACGTATTTACGGGCCGATTTGTCTGCTTTTTAAAATATATACTGGCTAGGTAAGTAGAATCATGTTTGCATAAAATGGTCTTCCTAGGTGGTGCCAAGGTCGAGATATTTCGAAAAACCGTATTTATGGTCCGATTTGGTTCGAATTTGGCGTATGTGGTTGAAACATAATAAATCATAAATTTCTAATAAATTGACCCCGAAATGGGTCTGAAGTCAAAATATAAAGTATATTCTACATAAAATACATGTTTTTTTTTGCGTAGAAAATTCATTTAAAAGCAATATTAACGAAAATATAACGATAGAAATTTATGTCACGTGACGCCACGTCACGTCACGTTTCACACTTGTGGTTGTAAAGGAGAATTGAATCGTGGTACAAAGCTCAATAAAAATATTAAAAATAAGAGGATTGAAACAATTTGCATTAATTCAAAAAACTCTAAAAACAACTAGAATTGCTCCAAATCATATCAAAATAATGTTCATCAAAATAGCCATCCACAATTCGCAGAGTGTTGCGATTTTGTAAGAAAAGAAAAAATCAACTTCCATTTTTTGTCACGTAACGACACTCTCTTTAAATGCTTATATTTCAGGACCAAGCAGTTCGATTGATTTCATTTTTCGGTTAAATATAGAGCTAATTATGTGCTATACAATGGCCCAAAAAAGTTAAAGAAAACAAATGGTATTCCTTTTTTGTATCACATTGAAATCGTACGACTGTCACGTGCGCCACCATGGGAATGCCCATATATGATATATGCTACCGTATTCTTCAACCCCTATTCTATGCGTACGTGAAATCCCCATCTCGTCCATCTAGGCTACTTAAAAATTTATAGGTGAAAACATTTTGGTTTCCCCATAAGGCTACAATCCATATGTTTAAAACGTTTTTTTCTCAAATTCAGGTTTTTCGACTTAGGCGGTTATTGCTTATGACCACAGATATATGCATGTGTGTATGTTGAAAGAGAAAATAAATAAAAATTCTGATAAAATACAATACATACTTATGAGGGTGCCCATCGAAAATGCTTTTTTGGGAATTTCAAGACCCTACCCCCTAATTTTATTCGTTTTTATGAGAAATATTATTGCCTATTTTTATAAATTTTTTAAAGGTCATTTAAAGGTCGCGACCTGTCGATTTAGGTCAGAAAATACGATTTTGTAGATTTATGAGGTTTTGAATGACTATCTTTGATTCCATTTCAAAGATAGAATATGACCTGAGAAGAGAAAATATAGGCCTTTAAAATGGTATATACCAAATTTGGTCGAGATCGATCAAGTAATTTTTGAGATACACATATATGATATAAGTGGGCGGTGCCACCCCCATTTTCCTAAAATTTTTGGAAAAACCAATTTTTTGCTAAAGAGCGATTGTATATATCAATTTTGAATAAATATTGATAAATTCCTTAGCCACACTGCCCAATAAATCTGAAAGTCCGCTACATACACAATATAAATTCAATGACGTATTTAAGAAAATGCGCCTAACTTCGACAATTTTTATGCGATTGCAATAAACGAGCTATCAGTTTATTTAAAAATTGATTTAATTTTAGACAGTACTACATATTTTAAAATTGTGGAAATTATCGATGGTCAGAATTTCAAAAAGTTAGAGCAATATGGATTCTTTTATTTTACCCGATAAAAATCCCAACAAGCCAAGTCCGATAATAGATTATTATATACCATTTGAAAGGCCTTTACATATATCCTCTTCTCAGATCACATTCGCTCTTTGAAATCGAATCAAAAACGGTCATACAAAAACTAATAAATCTACAAATTCGTATTTTCTGTCCTAAATCGAAAGGTCTAATGACCTTTAAAAAAATCTATAAAAATAAATTTCCAAAACAAGCATTTTTGAGTTATTTCTTACTTATTGCAAAATTTTATACAGACATGACTAAAAAGAAAAAAATGAATAAAATAAAAAACTTTTTAATATACCACGCTTCCAAAAAGAAGAAAATAGCATTTCTCAGTGCCATAGAATTTGCTTTTATAACTCTTGACTTTGAAATTGTTGCAAAAGTCCTTATAAACAATTTATGAGATTGAAAATAAAAAGCGTGGAGCGCATGTAATAGACTTGAATTTATATAAAAAGTAATATATGTGTATACGTATGTAGGTATATAAATATCGAACCTTAAAATCGATCTCAAATTTGTACTTGTGCTGCAGAAATTTTAGGTCTATGTATTTAGTTTGACTATTGAATGAAAGACTTACAGCAGCACTCAGAGTCGTTTAATGATTACTTAAGGTGTCCCTCAGTAACGATTTGGAAAAATTCCCTCTGAGTCAGTTAAAGATTCGTTAACGGCATTTAATGAACATTAAAGTTAAGTAAACAAAAATCTTTACTTAACCTTTTAATGAATGATTTTGAAATTTTTTGTTTGTTGTTAATAAATTTCAATTTGGATAACGTTGCTCTAACCAGGGTTCGGATTTGCCTCATTAAAGCCCCTAGCTCGCTCGTTAGTTTGCTCTGAGCTTGCGCAACTTAAGAAAACAGGCGAGGCTGTTTGCAAACGAATGCTCTTTAAGTACGACCACACGCGCTGAGCAGCCAGCGAGCGAGTAAGCAAACGAGGGCAGCGCAAGATCAGAACGGCAAGCAAACGAGGACCTCTTTAGCTCTGCCCTCGTGCGCGCGTCGCTACGAGTGAGGCACTCATTTGCAGCAGCACACGAGCGAGGCGAATAAATGAGCGGGTAAATTAGGCAAGCAGATTAAACAGGCAATGGATTGTTTCGTCAGAAAAAATTTATGATATAAAAATTGCATCAATTAAGAATTTCGAGTAAAGGATTGTATGTACACATGTAGATATGTATATACATACATACATATATACACATATGTATGTATTTATTTATGTATATCTCCTGCAGCAATAAGGCGGTTAAAATTTAAATGGTCAGAATTGGACATTTGCTTGCATCGAAAATTTCAGCCTTCGACCAGTCCCCAAGGAACCGGAGTAGAGATAGACGAAAAGTACAGTTTGGCAGTGACAGGGTGGTGTTGTCTTGCAATTCAATAAAAAAAAATATTTAAAGAACACCACCCTGTAAATGTCCCAATCGCTTGGTCTTGATGCAATGTGAACATTTGAACACGCCTTTACATGCGTGGCTGTAGCTCAGTGAGCAGAGATGCTTGCCACTATTTGGTAGCTTTCAGGAGGGTCCGGGTTCAAATGCCGTCAGAAGCAACAGGTTATAAAATGATAAAATTTATTATTTTTTTGTGTTTCCGAATTATGAAAAAGCATCTGCGAAGTGCAGAACGCAATCTTAATCCAACGAAAAAAATCTCCAAAATTGGACTAGTCCAGGACTATCTTACGGTCAGTGTTGATTGGACCGGTCCTTTTCCAATGACACGCCAATGCTAAAAATAGCAGTTGAAACCATTGGCAGGGGAATTATGAGGGACTAGTGCTGGTAACAATAGGGACTATCTGAGGGCTAACCTAGGGTGAGTCTGAATTGCTGCAGGGTATTCTCATGCACAGAAGAATCAGGAATGACAAAGTAGGAACAATTGTAGCTTTTCCGACTTTTTCGAGCCAAAAGCTGCATTCGGTACACTGAGCTCAATTTAGGTACAATTAGACGATAGCCAAATAAATATGCAACTAGTATATTATTGTCAACATGTCATTGTGGTAACAAGAAATCTTTGCAAAGTGGCCAAGCTCCTTTATTAAACACCTTGCGAACAGTGAAAAAACTCCTCAAGTTTTGAGGGATTTCTAGCAAAGTGGCTGCAATGCATGTACGGAAGAATTAAATTAAAGGCGGAAGTATCTGCAATCTGAATGTTCTATGGTGGGAATTTATTCTTGCAACGATGGATAAGTATATATAAAATAGAAAGTTCGGCTACCCACGATATAGCACATAAGGTTTTGTATCAATGGCCTGGTTTGCAAAATAGACATAATGCTTAACGTACGCAGTGCAATCCATGCCAATTGAAAATCCTCGAGCATCTGCTCTTCAAGTACGCAATTTATTAAAGGGTGAACACACCAAAACTGCGACACTTAGAAATTACTACCAGAAACAAACTAGCAGGCTTTGAAATTATTATTTTTTGTATTATATCACTTGGAAGTTTAGATGTTATTAAAATATTAATATATTAAAATATTAGTTATTATTTGCTCCATATGCAAGTGATCGGTATTTTCATCGCACACGCGCCATCATGTTCTGCACGACTGCATCATCGACTTTACGCGATGCGCACAACTACTTTGTTTTGCACTCTTCAATATTTTTCACTGTTTCACCTGTTTTCTGCCAGATTTCTTTGACAATTGACCAATATTCCCCAATAGGACGTGGCTCTGGGCTATTGGGTGGATTGCAGTCGTGAGGTACAAAATTGATGTTATTTGCATTATACCACGGCAATGTGTCCTTGGCATAGTGGCAGGTTCCCACGTCCGCCTAGAACAGTGGCCTACTCCTTATCTGTTGATAAATGACAGAAGACGCCTTTTGAGGCACTCATCCCGATAAACTTGATCATTCATTGTCCCGGATGGGAAAAAAGGGCTGCTCTTACGGCCACAGGATCAAATAGCTTGCCAAACCATGTGGTTTTTTGGAAATTTGGACTTCATTTTCAGCTTACAACTTTCAGGGGCATCTTGACGACTTGCACCAGTATAAAAATCTTGACCTGCAATATATTTTGAATTTTTATAGCAGTAGGTTTCGTAGTCCATAACAATGCAGTTGTATTTTTTAATTTAGAATTCATACAACTTCCGAATGCGGGATTTCGCTGTAACATTCTACTTTGCGCCTCGGTCTGGCGCTGTTTGAGCTGTAGAACATCTCAATGAAGCTTTCCGCTTTACCTTTTGTACGAAAAACTGCGATCTGCGTACGGATTTTGCAACATAACGCGACAAAATCTTCGGATTTCGCGAAAACGCACTGAGGACCTTCCGAGCACTGTTTTTATCACTTTGACCATGCTAACCCCCGCTCCCTGGTTTTCTCGTAACTGCCAGGCCTTATTTGTACCGATTAAAACCCTGCAAACTGTCGAATAGTGCAATCTTTAATTTTTTAGCAATTTTACGTGTACTTAAGGCCGGATCATTTATAAACTCGTGCAAAATGGTTTGTCTCGTTTCTAACTCGGTTGCCATTTTTAACTCAACTAGGAATCAAATTCAAATGAAATTTCTTCTACGTCCAACTAAGGTCATGTGGTCAGCTTATGGTATTTGAATTTCAAAATATTGAATTCGTTTTGGGTTATAAGCTTCCCAAAGTGTCGCAGTTTTGGTGTGTTCACCCTTTATTCCTTTAGGGACTACTACCTAAGACCAGTTCGAGTCCAATGCATATATATTTCAACTGATCAACTGACAGTCAACATGGTGTACCTCAGTGTATTTAACTGTGTGTGATTCAGATCCAACATGAATTGTGTAAACTATCCCCACGTCTCCTCCTTCTACAGATTCTGTTAAAAAAAGCTGTGGTAAGACAGAAACGCCAGGTGGAGACCGCAAATTTCTACTGTTAAACCATATCTGTCTTGCCGAATTTCTTACCATCGCTGTCTTAGCATCCGCTGTCATTTTGTAGTTTGACAACTCAGTTTTCATTTTACCGTGCCATCTACATTGCGTACAGATCGATCTGATTGGCGTGATGCCATTGCGAAAGTGATATCTTAAGACAGCAAGTTGCCCACTTGAGAAAACGGGACAAAGTTAAAGTATTTTCATTTTCAGTATATTTTTGAATAATTAGGTAATTCTCAAGCATGTAAAATCAAATGTAACAGTTAGAAAGCCTGCTTAAAACATGCAGTTTATAATAAATGAATAAATTAATGATACCGAAAAAAGTATAACCCTTTTTTATATCAAAAAATATTTAGAGGTCGCTAGAAAGAGCTCAAAGTTTGTAGTTTATATGGGAAAAAACAAGTTTTCGTAGAAATGTAATAGAATTCTTGAAAATTAATGAGGCGTTTTCTGGTTTTCGTACGAATCGAAAGCTTGAAATTTTTGTATGGGAAATGATAGGAAAATTTCAAGATTTTCGATTCGTACGAAAACAAGAATACGCCCCAATATTTTTTGGTTGGAAAACGTTGCGTCACTTTGAGAGACTGCCAATAATAATATTCAATTGTTGATTTTACAATTATTTATTGAATTTTTATGAAAATTAATTCAACTGTATTGATATATTAATCCCTTTCTTGGTAATGCAAATAATGTATAAATTTATTAAATAGTTACCAATTGTATGAAAATAATAAAAAAGTTAACAAAATCGTGAGTTACTTTTTAGGTACATTTGACAGTAAAAAGGTACATTTATACTGCCAAATTAGGTACAATTTGAAATTTTGATTTTCCATCCCTGAGAAGAATAGAGCGCATCTAGTTTGACCAGTTTTATCTAGGTACATACATACATACATACGCACGTTAAAAGTATGCTTTCTACAACGAAGCTTGGCAATAATTACCCAAAAAATTATATTTCTTGCCCTCATTTGATTAAAAGGAAAAAATTTTTCACATAATTTTATTTATTTGCAGCAGCTGACGACCGACGCACGCGATCTTTCCACTTTGTGTAGGCGTTAGCGCTGCCAAATTTTGGGTATGTGGACGGCTGCATTGAAATTCAACACCAACGCAACCAGCGTTGCCAGGTTGACGTTTTTAACGTCATTTGGACGTTTTTTGTATCTTGTTGACGGTCGGACGTTTTTTGTGCAAAAAATGACGTTTATTAACTTCCCAGTAATTTTTCTCGGTTACTAAATCTTGTCAGTAGAACTGATTTTGAATTATTTTCTTAATAAATCTTAACAAGCTTTGTTTTTTGCAGCAGCTTCTTCAAATGATATTTGTCCTTTGGACACAAATGACTTAAATACGATGCATACCAAGCGTACGGTCATTTTTTTTTTTGGATTATTGGACTAAGGATCCCGCGTTCAAAGGCTGGTTTTGTAAACACTTGAGGTTACGAGGCTTATTGCAATGTTTGCAAGTGCACATTAAAAGCCAAATCAGGAAACACGCACGCTCGCAAAAGCACCAAAAAAGCTGTAGCAGCATAAAAAGTCTTAAAAAAGTAGGCGACTTTTTTAAGACTTCATTGAAAATGTAATGAACGCAAAAAAGGCTGAAATATTGCTATGCTCCTTCTTAGCAGAACGTAATTTAGCATTTTCGACAATCTACCACCTAACCAAATGTCTACAAAAGAAAAAAATATATTAAAAATCAACGCGATTCTTTAGCAACTTAAAACTTCCACATTATTACCCTGGAAAATAATGGGCTATCAAACTGCATACTCCAAAAATTTCTTAAAAATCCGAATAAAAACTCGAAAATTTAGCTGAAACTTTGCATATTTTTTATAATTTTTGCACAAAGTTTGAAATGTGGATTTATATTTATTTTGTTATATAATCAGCTTGGCTTTTATGGAAAAATAATAAACATTAAATAAACAAAAGAAAGACAGCCACAATCGATCAAAATATTGATGACTTAATCAGTTGATAAAAAGTGTATATATAAAATGATATTTATATTAACAATCTCAAACCAGTTTGCAATGAATTTTAAATGTGCTCTGTCGAAATTACATTTTAATACACCTTACATATATACTTATGTATGTACCTTTGTATTCAATAAAAGTTTAATAAGAACTATCCTGTGAGCATACATTTGAAAAAGACGTTTTTGGGCAGGAAATGACGTTTTTCCGACCAAGAGTGACGTTTTCTCATGCCGAAGACCTGGCAACACTGAACGCAACGCCAAATTTGTATGTGGACCGGCCTCTATTCTTTGTTTACGCACTTTTCCTACATCTATATATACATATCGTCGTTTAAACTAAAAAACCGCGTATCGTGATTCTGCAAAACCGCGTAACTGGCATTAGCTGCCAAAAATTGGATTTGCTCACACAAGCTCTTGGCTCAATCCTTATCCATTCGTCCTGAAATATACTGGCCAGGTATGCGATTGCTTTATAAAAAAGAGAACCATTTTGAAATATGAGTGTTTTTACTCTCTAGAAGATAATTTACATAATTCACATACGCGGTTTTGTACCTTACACGACAATATACATATGTAGATATGTCCTTGAACAACAGGACACAAATAAATTTTTTCGCTAAGGATTATATTCCATTCAGGTATACAGCATAACTGCTACAAGTAGGAAACTATTTCCGGGGTGTTAAAAAGTGCTTCGTTGTTTCTTAATTCTGCGGCACAAACGATTATACTATCCTCCTTACTTATTTTTCTCTGTAAAGACAAAATACATGCATATGTACATATGTGCATAAAAATATGCATACGTATATGAGCCATTCTTTTTTAAGTCGGACGGATTTCGTAAAAAAAATTATGTCATGGCTCTATACATGAATTAAGCTAACACGTGTTCGAGGAATTATTTTCTTATTTTTTTCTTCGAAGATATGATCTGTCAAAGTCTGCATTTTTCGTGATTCTGACAAATCATGTACTTCTTCAAATCGCTATATCGCACACCGTCTTCAAAAGAGTCACAACTCAAAATTTGGCATTTTTGAGATTATACGCTAAAAATGTTCGCAGAGCTTTTATCTTCTTTCAGCAAAAGCTGGAGCAAATTTTTGTTATAATTTGTTTAAAAAAACTAAGGTAAAGCCGCCCTTGCCCATATGATTATCATGTGCTAAGAAATAGTTTTTCGCATTTTCTGACAAACGTATTATTTTGAGTTGTGACTCTTTTGAAGACGGTGTGCGATATCTCGGGTTCTGCTGACCGTAGAGACTTCATCTTAACGTCATTTTAAAGCTAAGAAACGGGTTTAACATTTCTATATACAAGGTGGCCAAGATTGTCCTAAAGCTAACTTAACTATTAACAGTCGAACTTTTTGCATAGTGAAAACTAATAAATTATGGATTTAAAATTATACCATCGTAATTTTTGTTTAATTCTCTATAAAAAAAAACGTGGTTCAAAAAATGGGCGTTTTTCAAGAACTATTTTTAAAATATTTTTCTTTAAGACGAGATGGTATATTTTGTGAGAATCAACAATTATTTGTAATTTTTTTTCGAAAACTTGTGTTAAGATATATTTGATAAGGTGTTAAACATCGGGTTTTTGCAAAAAGTAAAATTTTATTACGGATTCTGATAGAATACCTATCCAGATATAATGTAACGATTTTACTTAAAGGCGACAAACCCCTAGAAATGGGAGTGGCAATTGCAGGACTAAAATTAGCAAAACGCAGATTTTATTGCGGATTTCGGCAGAATATTGCTTCGTTAACAATATTTTTTCCCCACTTTTTTCAATCCATATAGATATTCTGGCGAAATCCACAATAAAGTAAAAATTTTGGAACTTCGGAATCTGCAATAAAATTTAAATTCTTGCAAAAACTCGATGTTTAACACCTTACTAAATATGTCTCAACATAAGTTTTGGAAAGCAAATTACAAAACTTTGTTGATTCTCACAAAATAAACCATCTCGTCGTAAAGAAAAATATTTTAAAAATAGTTCTTAAAACCCCCCATTTTTTTACCACGTTTTTTATAGAGAATTAAACAAAGATTACGATGGCATAACCATAAATCCCTAATGTAATGGTCTTCACTATGCAAATCAACTTCAAAAAGTTCAACTTTAATAGCTAAGTTAGCCTTAGGACAATCTTGACGATCTTATGTATAGAAATATTAAGCCCCTTTCTTTAGCTTTAAAACTACGTTAAGACGAGATATAACGATTTGAAGGAGTACATGATTAGTCAGAATCACGAAAAAATTCAAACTTTGACAGATCCTATCTCTAAAGAAAATGGCGAAAAAAGATTCCTCGAACACGTGTTAGCTTATTTCATGTATAGAACCCATAAAAAAAAATTTTCAGCCAATCGAAAGTGTGACACCAAATTTCGTGTCCGATATGAAAAAGAATGTCTCATATATGTATATATACAGTGACGGGCAAAACTGTAACATGGTGTAACACTTTTTACTTCAGCCATCGCTATCTTTCCAAGTTCTAACGGCTTTCATACTTTTGCTGTATATTCCTGTTGGTACATCCCTACTCCATCTCTCATAATTATTTGAAGTCAATACAACAACAATAAAAAAACCAGCGGACAAAAATGTAAATTAAGGCAGATGTTACAGTTTTGCACTCATATATTTTTAAGAACTTTTTAACAATTTTCAAGAAAAAAAGAACTACTAACACAATGTTCAGTACTTTTTTACCTGTTTCAGTTCTTGGATGCGATTTGGCATACCTTATTTGTATCTTTGTAAAAATTCTAGAGGTATATCCTTAGTTTGCTTTCACAGCTCATGTACTCGATTTTACGGACTTTGATACTTATGTATTAAGCTGTGCTTTTAGTTGATTTCGCAAATTCTCGATGAGATTCATGTCCGCGGATTGTGGAGGTCATTTCAAATTAGCACATTTTTGCTTTTGCATCCTGTCTTTGCGAACATATGCAGTATGTTTTGGGTGATTTTTCAGCAGAAACTCTCATATTTCGACTACATCTTGCAAATTTTGTTGTAATATGAACAAATACTGTTCCTTACGCATAATGCGTACTAACGGACCAACAATATTTTTGAAATACTACCCCAAACAATTAAGATCCTACCACTGTGATTCACAGTTTGCCGTACGTGATGCGCTTAGGCTTAATTTGGGTCTTTAATTTAGTCTTGTCAGACCAAATGACCTTTAATTGAAACTTAAAAATATGTTTTTTATTGCATATTGAACGGCCTAACATATCCCAATAGGCAACGGTGCGGTTTTCGTGCGATGCAGCGAAATGCTGCCACACTCGCACATGTATTATGATAAAATTTTTTTTTTCTTCTTTATGATCCCTTTGCGCTCAATTTGGCAATTCTTCGCCTCGCTGTCAATTGATTTGCATTAAAGTTTAATACCTTAAGCGCGTCTGTAATAGTGGCTGCATCGCTACTTGCTGCTAAGTTCACAAGATATCGTACCGTAATATTTTTTAACAGACTTCCTTTGTCCTTGGGAACACTTTAGGCTATATCTTTTCTAAGTCTTAACATTTTCAAATAGCAAATTCCAAAATTTGTTGCCACTTTTCGTGCGGTTCCGCCTTTCCGCAGTAAATCTATTGTTTACATTTATGGTGCCTGATTAACTATGTTATTTACTGGTGATTACTTCTTCAATAAATTACAATATAGAAAAAAGTCATCTGACTTCCAACTAAGCAAAAGATAACTGTCAAATGCAAAACTGAGTGTGAGTGCAAAACTGTAACATCTGCCTTAATTTACATTTTTGTCTGCTGGTTTTTTTATTGTTGTTGTATTGACTTCAAATCGTTATGAGAGAGGGAGTAGGGATGTACCAACAAGAATATACAACAAAAGGATGAAAGTCGTTAGAACTTGGAAATATAGCGGTAGCTGAAATAAAAAGTGTTACACCATGTTACAGTTTTGCTCGTCACTGTATATGCATGTTATGTATGGACACATTTACATATGTATGTATATAACTTAATAGTATATTAAATAATCTATGCTTATGTATATAAATAAATTTTATTTGTTGATGTAAGTCAAGCTGTGAGGTTCAACTTATATTGTGCTCTGATTTGTCTTTCTATTTGCAAAGTTTATTGTGCGACTTCAGAGTTAAAGTTGTTACAAAAAGTGCTTACAAGCATCTTAGAGTAAAAATAATCGAAGCTAAGAGAAAGTTTTGTGTTTTATATTAAATTTCATTAAATTTCAGTAGCATACATCTAACCTTGTTGAGTCATTTGTCGTTATCATTGACGTTGTAATTTCCTTGGAGTTAACTGAAATCGTTTTTATTTTTGAACAGCCGTTTGCTTTGCGTTTATTAAGTTTCATAATACAGTGATACTCAAACTGTTCGCTACATATATTCTAAAACTAAATACATCAGCTCCTAATCTGTTTTAATTAATTTTGTTTGCTTTTTATTACCATACATAATTGTTATTAATTTTTTACTATGAAGAGTGATCTTGATAATTGCCAAATTAAAAGCGATTCTGAACGCTACTTATCGTGCTGGCTCTGTATGGTATTTGCCATCTAAAATGTGCTGGTTTGACAGGTAGTATTCTGGACGCAATTAATGATGGCAAAGGTCTTCGCTGGTCTTGCTTAATGTGCAGGTCAACCGAAGTTGATCTCTTTAAGTTGTTTAGGCAAACCAGAAATGGTTTTTCTGAGGTGGGGAGAGAGTTGTCGGTACTGACCGAAAAATTCAAGCATTATGNATGGTATTTGCCATCTAAAATGTGCTGGTTTGACAGGTAGTATTCTGGACGCAATTAATGATGGCAAAGGTCTTCGCTGGTCTTGCTTAATGTGCAGGTCAACCGAAGTTGATCTCTTTAAGTTGTTTAGGCAAACCAGAAATGGTTTTTCTGAGGTGGGGAGAGAGTTGTCGGTACTGACCGAAAAATTCAAGCATTATGAAAATGTGTTGAAATGTTTTAAATGCTTAGATACCGTACAATCTATGAAGGATATTCGTGTCTCAAAACGCAAGCGTCTTCACAGTCCGCCTAATGAAAGGATAATCGCTCCACGCCAGAACAATCTTTCGAATGACTTAATTAACCTCTCTTCTCCATGCCCACAGACATCGGAGTCGTCATCCTCAAAATAATAATAACATCCCAACGGTTTTTACCCTCCATTCCCGCCCATCCGCACGAGGGGCGCGGTCCGCATGACGTCAATTTTTGCGCCGAGTCACGATAGGCAGGAGTTTGTTAAGTGTCGAGATCTAAAAACTGTTCAGCTACAGAACTAAATTCATCAGCCGATTTTATGTCTTTATTTTAATGTTTCATTTATTGAGAGAGGACAGTATCGATTTCTTAATGCTGAAAAGCGGATCTGATATATCAAACGTGCTGGAATGAGAGTTAAAATCCTGGCATAAGCAACGGAGTGGGTCGTGCAATTCAAAATTAGTTTTACAAGCTTTCAGAAATAGGGGCAAAAGTGTCTTGATACCCGGGAGGGAACATTAAGGCTAACTTCGCCAAGAAGAAGCGGACTTGAAATTGAGCCTGTTAGTAATTTAACTATAAAAATTGTACCAAGCATTTGCCTGCGGCTGGAAAGTGTAGGAAGATTAATAAGTTTTAATCGGCTCGTATAAGGTGGAAGGTTATATTGAGAATCCCAACGGAAATTTCTTAAAGCAAAAAGTAGGAATTGTTTTTGAATTGATTCTATCTTGTCT
>NW_016159038.1:0-55626 GCF_001687245.7 Rhagoletis zephyria
TGTGATCTTCCAAAATTTCCACGATTCGAACATGGTTTAATGATAATAAACGCCTGGAACACGGCTGTTTTTCAAAAGCACACGATTTCGAACTCGCGTAACTGTGCATTTGCTAAATGCATAGCATGAACGCTCTTCGAAAACATATGTTCGAAAGTGCAAAAAGTTGCATTTTAAATGCAGCAAAAACGCTGCATAAGCAAAATGCGCTCACTAAAAGAGAATAACAGGAAAAGTAAAGGAACGCAAAAAAAAAATTTTTAGTCCAAAGAATGGCAACAACAAAACTAACGTAAAATAAGAATGGAAATGTATGCACAAAACACATTCACACAAGCACAAGCACAATAAACACTTACTATATCAATTATTTTTTGCCTCCTTGAAATTTCAATTCACTTTTTTTACTTTTTAGATTCTTACTTTTGTGTATTCTTTAATTTCCGTTAATTTTAATTCGTTAGAGTTTGACACTTTTCAAGATTTTGCCAAAAAAAATTCTTTTGAATAAATCTGACTACTTCGGACTGAAGAGAGTCACTCTCACTGAGTGTTGCTCTCTTATTTTTGCTGTCATTTTCGAGTTAAGGAACACTTTTTGGACTAAATCTGACTACTTCGGACGTTTTCTGACTATTTCTGGGAGATAAGGAACGCAACTATTAACACCCCTATGCTGGGAACACATCAAGATAACCAACCGTTCAACCATGGGAAAACTAAAAATTCAGACCGATAGTACTTTTTACGCTGATTTCAACTATATACATATTATTTGCCGCAATTAAAAAGTAAAGAAGATATAAAAGGTTTAAGAAAATGTTTGTGATATTTTAAATATTAATATTTTCTAAACTAAGTAACCGATTAAAAAATTAATGATATCAAAATAAAGACAATTAATTTATCTTTAAGCTGATAAATACACCCCTATTCTGCAACGCATTCGTATTCAGATTTTGCTTCGAATCGTAGAAATAGTATGCTGCAATCCGAACCGTATTTTCAAACTTTCGAAATTCGTAACAGTGGCATGCCTAAAAACGAACGAGTAAGCTTTTTTTGCGTAATATTGTACGAAAACAAAGCTGTTTCCGAGGTGAGATAAAAGATGCAAATCTATGTGTGTTTGCAGGAAATTTTAGTGGAGTTTATTTAAACAGTTAAATTTGCCTTTCGCATATACGTACATTTATCCACTGCTTTATATAAAGGAGCAAAAAAGACAACCCTATTCTGCAACATTTTCGTATACGGATTTTGCTACGAATCGTAGAAATGGTATGCTGCAATCCGAATCGTATATTCGAACTTTCGAGATTCGTAACAGTGGCATGCCTAAAAACGAACGAGTACGCTTTTTTGCGTAATTTTGTACGAAAACAATTCTGCGTCGGAGGTGAGATGAAAGATGTAAATCTATTTGTGTTTGCAGTAAATATAAGTGGTGTTTATTTAAACAGATAAATTTCCCTTTCGCATATACGTATATTTTTATCCACTACTTTATATAAACGAGCAAGCAAGAATCTTTGTTGCCCTTATCGAGAAACTTGGGTCCGGTTTAGTTATTTGTACAACGATTTTTGGTTGTTGTGTCCAAACGCATAACCGGGATCCAAAAAATTTAACATACACGTGTAATCAAAGGATTAAAATTTTATTTAAGATAAATGTTTCAAATTTCCTACCACTAGCTTATTAATAAATTCGGTTTGCACTATGCACTTTTTTGCAAATTTCGACGTGGGTTCTGCGCAAAAAATACTATGGATGGTGTAGTCGGAGTGATATTCACAAGAAGTGTTGTATACATTTGACATGCGGAAGCCCCACTTCTCCGGCAACACAGAAAAGAGAATTCTACTTAGTAAGGGTTATAATCCCTAAGCGCGGCCGAAGGCAGAAGCAAGTGCAACAAGTGGTGGACCTAACAAAGTGTATGTTTTCAATGGCTTGGAAGAAGTTGTTATTGCATTAACTGGATTGAGAACCAGTTCTTCAGGCATAGGAGTAGTTCTGGCTTGTGGTTCATCAATTTAACCAGAAGCTGACATAGATACGCCCATGGTTACTATGCCTGAAAGCTCCGCATATCTTTGTGAAATCATTCCCATAAAGCGCTGCTATAATTGCAAATGCAATAGAATCCACCGTTTCCTTCAAAATATGTAAAATCAAAAAATTTTACTATAAATAAGCCTTTTAATGAGTGTTTCCGCAATGGTTGCAGCATGTGGATTTTTCGTTTTTCGTAGCGTATCTACGAATTACGAAAATTCGGGTTCTGGGATAAGGGGGATAAAATTTCTTTGCTTGCTTATATATTTAATGGAAAAATATTAAAAAACAAATAAAATGTTATAATTTTTTCATAAAATAATCTTTTTTAGAAAAAAAGTGCATAATCAATGCTAAAGACTTATATATTATTTAGAAAGTGCAAGTTCTTACCTTTAAGTACCCTTACAAACAGCGTTGCCAGGTTGACGTTTTTAACGTGATTTGGACGTTTTTTCTATCCTGTTGACGTTTGGACATTTTTTGTGTAAAAAATTACGTTTTTTAACTTCGCAGTAATTTTTCTTTGTTACTAAATCTTGCAAGAGGAACTGATTTTGAATTATTTTCTTAATAAATCTTTACAATCTTTGTGTTTTGCTGCAGCTGCATCAAAAGATTTTTTTTTTTGGATTCTTGGACTAAGGATCCCATGTTCAAAGGCTGGTTGTGTAAACACTTGAGGTTACGAGGCTTGCTGTAATGTTTGCAATTGCACATTAAAAGCCGAATCAGGAAGAGCCGATCTATTGCAACACGCACGCTCGCAAAAGCATCAAAATAGCTGTGCAGCATAAAACGTCAGAAAAAAGTAGGCGACTTTTTTAAGACTACATTGAAAATGTAATGAACGCAAAAAAGACTGAAATATTGCTATGCTCCTTCCTAGCAGAACGTAATTTAGCATTTTCGACAGCCGAAATGTCTACAAGAAACCAATATTAAAAATCAACTTTAAACTTGCACATTATTGCCCTGAAATTTAATGCGCTATCAAACTGCATACTCAAAAAAAATCTAAAAAATCTGAATAAAAAGTTGAAAATCTAGCTGAAAATTTGCAAATTTTTTATAATTTTTGCACAGTTTTTGTGGTTTTATATTTTGTTTGTTAAAGAGCTTGGCTTTTATGGAAAAATAATATATATTAAATAAACGAAAGAGAAACAGCCAAAATCGATCAAAATGTTGATGACTTAATCAGCTGATCACAAGTGTATGTATAAAATTATTTTTATATTAACGATCTCAAACCAGTTTACAATGAATTTTAAATGTGCTCTGTCGAATTGACATTTTAATATACCTTACGTACATATATACCTTTGTACACAATAAAAGTTTAATAAGAACAATTGTGGAGTTCCACACCAAAATGCTACATTTCCATCATAAAAATTGTTTTAGATTGGTGCTTTTACGGCAATCGTGTGATCTCAGCTTTACGTTTTGGTGCGATCGAGTGATTTCAATACGACTCAATAAAGGTTTGGTTGCTTTATCTCGGGTCCTCTGTTAAAATATGGACACGTACCAGTAAATGCAAGGAATTTGCATTAACATTTCGAGTTTTGGAAATGAAATGTTTTGGTGTGGAGCTCCACAATTTATTCTACATTCATTTGAAAAAGACGTTTTTGGGTAGGAAATGACGTTTTTCCAGACCAAGAGTGACGTTTTCTCATGACGA
Organism: Rhagoletis zephyria; assembly: GCF_001687245.7. Classification (NCBI taxonomy): domain Eukaryota; kingdom Metazoa; phylum Arthropoda; class Insecta; order Diptera; family Tephritidae; genus Rhagoletis; species Rhagoletis zephyria. Next base: position 3,752 of record NW_016159038.1, read on the forward strand.
AAACCTGGCAACACTGCTTACAAAGTAGAATTCCCTTACAGAGTAGAATTCTCCTTTCTGTATTGCCGAAGAAGCGGAGCTGAACACCTTTTGCAGAGAACACATTTCTGTGTAGGCGGCCTTCGGCCGCACTTAGGGATTATAACCCTTACCAAAAGAATTCTCCTTTTGGTGTGCACCAACTGGGGCTACCACCCCAGTGATGTAGCCTTGGGAAAGGATGAGGTAACTAGAATTCCCTTTCTGTGTGATAAACCTGAGGCTACCTCCCCAGTGATGTCTATTAGGGTTACTGGGTGTTTTATAAAAATGTCTTGTATATAAAAATGTGTATATAAAACTGTCTTGTGCAAATGAATATTTATATATTTCATCTTCGAAATTCGTAATGTTGGTATGCCTGAATCCGACGTAGCTGTCATTTTTATGTATTTGTCGGAAATTTTGTACGAATAGCAACTCGTGTCGGAGCGAAACAAATTGTTTTAAAATATCAATAAAATAAAGTGTGTAAACGCAAAAATATGTATGTAAGTTGAAGTTTGAATAGAAAAAAAATATTATTAAATGTTTACAAAATTAACAGATCGAAGATCACAACAAATCGCTCTCAATACAAAAAACTGGTGGAATGCATGAGCGAAAGGCCGGACATTGGTCGAGGCTTTTTAAAAGGAGTTAAAGAGGATGTGGTAGAATTTTGGGAAAGCGTCCCAAGAATTAAAGCGGCACAATATCTAGTGAAATAGAGGCCCTTAAACGGATGGAGCTAACATTTTATCATTTAAGCTAAATGGATCAGAACATCCCCTAGCAATCTCCTTTTTATATTAATACAACTGTTAGCTGTGCTTCCTCCTGGGAGAAAAGTGCACCGGCCACTGAATCCTTTGTATTCTACCTAATTAATGAAAAGTCTTTTCAAATAATGATTAAACTATTTATTTTTATTTCAGTATTCACTTGCGACTATATTTATTTTGATTTGTTTCTGTCAAATCAATTGATTAAGAATATCGAATTTCACTATTTTAGATGGCAACGCCGTTGATAGTTACGATCGGATTACAGAATACCAATTTTCGAATTTTCAGAACGGAGCTACGAGTTCGTAACTACGAACTTTCGGATTACAGCATACGGGTGTAAAACCACCAACAGATTACGATTTTGTTCTCAGGGCCAATTTCAAAGGAATATTTAAATGGCATTTAAGTTTAATTGTGGATTGTTGTTTAAATGCCATTTAACTTTCTGATCAACATTGTTTTAATATGCCAAACAATTGGCAGCACTGCTGCATGTTCCTTGAAATTGTTGTTGCATTCGCTTGTTTGTTTACATTTTGTGCTGAACAGCTGATTGTTTTTTGGTGGGATTTGGTGGGATTGATTAAACAACCTACCAATCAATCTTGGTTGTGTGGTAAAAACACAGGGTTGCATATCTCATATTTAAATAGCCAATATTGGCCATTTAAGTGCAGATTAACCCCTCTATTCTAACAGAGTCACAAAACTTAGCTCATCACTGTTGTGATTTCTAGTGCGCCGAGAAATGTGTCACAAAAAATTCGATTTTGAGTGCTAGAAAAATACACAGAAATTTAAAAATTTGTATTGTAGCGGCATATTTTTTGCAGCGGCAAGCTTTGAGGCGCAGTAGAAATCACAGCAGTGATGGGCTAAAGTTTGTGACTTTGTTAGAATACGGCTGTAAATGTATGACCTGAAAATGAATAGTGGAAGTTAATCAACAATCTCTACTTAAATAAGCCATCTGAAATTGGGCCTCAGAGTTCGTGCCAGCTGAGTATTAGGATTTTCTTTCCCAAGTGAAACCGGCCTTTCGAGCTTGTGTTTAATATTCACGACGTTGGAACTGCATTAAATTAATAAAAATTGTTTAACATTAGTGTCTAGTCGCCATAAAGTAAAAAACAAATGCAAAATCATAAATTTTTCACAATTTTCTAAAAGTTCGCTACACCATCGAAAGCAAAATTCTGTTCGACAGAAAATTCGATACTCAACGAAAATTTCGATACGGTTGCATAGCTCATAATATCACTTTCGATGTTCGATCTTCGATAACCAGCGAAGAACGAAAATCGAATGCAACTCATAATAAGGTCCTAAAAGTCACTAGTATTTTTAATGCAATCTTGCCAACCATGATGTAAAAAATAAGGTAGTTTCATTGTCACTCTTCGGGCGCCATATTAACTACCTGACAATTAAGCAGATTGTGTCATTTCGTGCTACCATACCTAGTCCCAAAAATATGTTTTTTTTGTCAAAAAAAATAAATCACACAATAAACATGATGTAAAAAATAAGGTAGTTTCATTGTCACTCTTCGGGCGCCATATTAACTACCTGACAATTAAGCAGATTGTGTCATTTCGTGCTACCATACCTAGTCCCAAAAATATGTTTTTTTTGTCAAAAAAAATAAATCACACAATAAACAGAAAATTTGTCTTTGTTGCGGGCAGCTAGGAAACTTAAAATTTATACATATGCACGTCTTTATATTTGCAACAAAAGCAACCAACGTCTTCCGTGAAATTGAAAACCGCAAAAACTATTTAGTATTAAATATATATTTGTATTCATTATAAAGCAAATCATCATAAAAGGATTTGGACACAACAAAGTAGATGTGCTTCGCAAACGTTAATTTGGAGTCAAATTAATGCCCAAGTAAGTCTTTAATTTACTTCGTACCTTGTAAGAAGAAGGATCGGATTGGTTCTTCGTGTTGGTAAACGATTTAGCATGTAATTTACTTTTTGTGCATCCAGTTACACCTAATCGAACTTCATCGCAGAGCAATGGAGGGTCCTGGTGGTACGGGTCCCGAGCAGTTTCCTTTGTGGAGGGAATATATGCTACCAGTGAGTCTTGGAATTTCAGTGTGAGGAACGTAAACCTGCTGTCAGATATGGTTCAGTGGCACAAACCTCCGACTCACAGCGTGTCAAAATCAGCCATCTAAGTTGAATGCTAAAATTCTTGCACTGCACCATGGCCCACAGTTTTACACAGTTTTAAGTTTTTGAAAAGTTTGAGGGAACTAACACAATTTTGATCAAAATGAATGGACATTTGCTTATTATTGCTCCAAATTATATATTTACAATTTGCTAATCAATACCAAAGTAAAATTAGAAAAAAATCCAAAAGTGTTCTTTTTTGAGAGAACCTTTTTTTAGAATAAGATACTTGAATAGAAAAATAAAGGAGTGCAAAAATTTAAATATCTGCAAAAGTGTAAATAAAATTATAACCTAAATTAATTTTTGTCTCATGTAATGTAAATTTGTTCGTTTAGAATAAAATGACTTTGGAATTCAAGGTATTATTATTTATTACCATCTAAAGCTTTTTTATAAATAAAATTGTCAAAACTGAATTTAATTTTATTTTCTCATCTCTGTAGATTGATATTCTACAAAGAGATATTTAAATGCTTAATAAAAACTTTTAAATTTGTTCATCGATCACGTTAACATGGCATTTTTATATGTACATCATTCTCTTCTAATAAATCCCAAATATTTAACAAAAAATCTCCATGCCCAAAAAATTACAATGTGGCAAAGCTATGCTTAATGTTTTCATCTGGAGAAATGTCAAAAATCTGCTTTATAATAAAAAAATAGTAGTAATGAAACTACCTTCTTTTTTGTATCATGTTGCCAACAGCAGTGTTTGCTGCATACACTTGCATCCAGATCTCTCTTGGCTCCCTTCGTAGTATTTAATACAGTGACGGATCCAGCGGAGGGTTTTGGGTGTTAAACTACGTGTCAGTCAATGGCGGCAGCACAGAGTGTGTTTTAATATGGCGCATGTATATGTATAATATGGCGTATAATTATTAAAACCCCCCCCGTGGGTCCGCCACTGACTGACACGTAGTTTAACCCCCAAAAAACTTAATTGGTCATCTCAGTATGTTAACGTTTCGGGCCACATGAAAACGGGTTTGTTATCCAGCTGAAGCCATCCTCAGAGTCAATGTTGGGAAAATATCCGACAATGGTTTTTTCTAAACCTTCCAAGTTAACGCTGGTAATGCACGTTGACGCTAAGAAAATAATTTTACAGCCAATTTCACGAAAGCAATTTAAGTGATAGATTTTAATTTTTTTGAATTTTATATGGAATTGCTAGTGAAACCGGTTGTTATCAATTTTCTTAACGTTAACTTCGTAGTTCATTCGTTTTTCTGTTTACTTTGCTTATTTATGGGATTTTCATACAAATCGCTAGAAATTTAAAAATATACATGTCACTAATAAAAAAATCTCGACGTGCTAGAAAACCCCAGAAATGTATTTTAATTTCGCAGGCCTCTGTTATCTTCGCAGCGTCCCAATACGGGTATTAAATCTATTGGCGGCATCTTCCTAGTCGCCAGGGAATACCTAATGATTATACAATGACTTCTCGTGGCGTTTTCTGCCTCTTGCTTCATCCTAGACATCGCTCCTTTCGTTTTTCCAACCACCGCAAATATCCGCACACCTGCTCCATTTCAAACCATTGTTCTGTACAAATTTGTCGATAGCTTTAAAAATTTCGTCGCTAGTGGCTTAAGTCTGAAGTGCTTCGTTCTTCTTCGATTTGCATTGCGAATGGGTACCTCACTAACACAAAATGACTGCCTCTAAAATCTGTTGATTCGCTCTTAGACAGTGTGATTGTGAAGTTCCAAAGAATAAGTAATCAGCCCTATTCTGCATTTCGACTCGAATCGAAATTTTCTCCGTTTGGCAGCTTTGGTATTCTGCGTTCCGTTTCCTTTCGATCAATCTTCGAAATTTACGATTATACCTATTCTACATTTCGATCGTAGTTCCGTTTTTCTAAGTTGCAAATTTGTTGACGGAGAACGTTTCAATTGTTATTTTCGTGGGTTTAAATAATAAAATTTTATAAAAAATTTAAGTGAAATATACTGTGCATGATTGTAAGTCATCATAAATGAATTTTCTTGATTTCTGTGTTTTCACGAGCGGTAATTGCACTCGTTTTTACTAACTTTTTAAAAAGAGGTGCGTATGTTGTCTCGATTTCGATTTGCTATGGAAAGATAAGCTTTGTTCTTCCCCTCCTCCTGACGGCTTTCATAATGGGATTCATTTGCGTTCAAATCTTCCACTCTCTAGTAAATGCAAATTTGACTGCTCAAACAACGTTTATAATTTCACTGACTTTAAGCGATGAGTAATACAGTTCAAGATGAATTCCTTATGACTCTTCACTCATCTGAAAAAGATCAAACATGTCCCTAAATCTCGGCCTTTCAACTTTCGCATCAGCAATTTGGGGTTCGTTCTTCTCTTCAAGCAATAACGCCGCGGCTATGGATTTCATTCTTATAATTATGTATCCACCTAAATTTTATTTTTAAATTATAGTGATGCTAGGTATATTTAGTTATTTTAAAATATTTACAAACTGTAACTTCATATGCTGCTATAGTTTGGTGGCAAATATTTCTTTGTTTTGTTTCGATTTCACACATTCCTAGGCAAACAGCTAATTTCGAAAGATGTTTTCTGTCTTCCTCTTCTTCTGTCGTTTCGATCGTAACGCAGAATACCTAAGTTCGATTCCAGCGGAACGGAATTCGGGCACGTAATCGAAATGCAGAATTGGGCTGAATATATACACGTGCGCGAAGCTGCGGCGCTTGTTACAAGAACAGCCCAGCCAGCAAAAAATCCGAAAATGAATTCAAAAACAGGAAGAAATGTGGATGAAACGTGGATTAAGTATACAAAGTACCGAAAGTGGTGGTGAAAAGCGTACGTTTTCGGCTATTTTTCTAAAAATTTCTGATTCAATTTTACGTTGACAAAACGTACTGGGGAACTCCGCTTAAGAGCGAAATATCCCTTTGCTTCAAGCTATTTGTGTTGTGTATGGGGTTTGACGAGCCACTGAAGGTAATTTTAATAAAAATCAAAATTTTTTGGTTTTCTGGCCCCATGTTGAAGTTTATTAAACCGCTTGCGTTGTGTGTAGAAAGTCTAAAGAATTTGTCCGCACCACTAGTATACTCTAGCCACCAGCGGCACCCAGGGTGCCGCGTCACCCACTTTGGGAAGGCCTGGTATAGATAACAAAAATGCATTACTGTGCTCACGCAATTTTATTTTTATTTATTTGGTTTCATTTAACCATGGTGCAATAAAATTACGAAATGTCAGCAACATAATCTTAATATTTCGGTACGAGATTTAGGCTATTTTAGCACGCTTTCACTACGCTTATCTACTTCCACATCACCATTTAAATATCGCCATTCCACAAAATTTTCTTACAATTTTTACAAATGTTCTAAAAAACGAGCACTACCCAACAACAGTGCGATAGGATTGCATAACATCTTTAAAGCTTGGAATCGGAAATACAAATCAATAAGAAATCAATTTCGATAGAATCCAGAACAGCCGTGAATATTTTTACCTTCTTCTTTTTTTTACTTACCGAAGGAAAATGAAACCACCAATTTGGCCAAAACGGCAACGCTGGTAGCAGCTCTACTTGTAGTACCCGTATGTATAATAGATCATATTCAAACAGGGAGTGTATTACTCCACGTCCCCATTTTCTACTAAGTGTGTCTTAAATTTATGTTTTAACGTTGTCCCGTTTTCTCATGTGGGCAACTCTCTGTTTTAACATATGACTTTCGAAATGGCATCAAGCCAATCAGATCGATCTGTACCCAAAGTAGATGGCGTGGTAACATGAAAACTGAGCTATCAAACTGCAAATGACAGCTGATGTTAAGACAGCGATGGTAAGAAATTCGGCAAGACAAATGTGGTTTAACATTAGAAATTTGTGGTGTCCACGTTACATTTCTGTCTTACCACAGCTCTTTTAACAGAATCTGTAGAAGGTGGAGACGTGGGTTATGTACACACAAACACTTTGTTTCTTTACTTTTCTAGCAGATCATTACGAGGAAAAAGAATGGGAAAAATTACAGTTATGTTCAGAGCGAGTGAAATATAGAAATAGTTAAGAAACGAAAGCTAGCAAGTAAACACCTGTCCCAAGAACGATAGAATACAAGATTGCGCATTCCCGCAGAATGACATTTGTGGCAACGGGTAAACAAAGAATATGGCGAAGAACAATGAGTTGACAGTTGTGAATTTGCAGTGAGAAAACATGTTTTCTTCTCGATTCACCAATTTCTCAAGCCATCTTTGAATATAGCAAATTAAGCACAACGTTAACAAAAAATATACAACCACTCTTGAAATGTGTTCATAAGAATAGGTCTTATTAATTAACCATTAATAATTTTTGTGTTTGTATTGCAGGTGCCGAAAAAGTGATAATATCTTATCGCAGCGCATGTTTTCCTGCAGAAAGTGGTCGATGCTTGCTTACCTCCGATTTTAATTTTTAATTTGTGGTATTTCAACGTTTTCAACTTAACATGTCGTGTATAAAGTGGTTCGTAAAGTGCTCCATGCATATTACGCTGGTGCCTAAATTGTATGGCTTCTCCTGCCGGCAGAACTCTACCCACTTTCTGGCCAAGGCGTCGTCGCGGGGAAACAAAAAAAAACTGCATTTGAGGGCTTTACCCCTACGTCTGCTGCAATTCAACACACGACACGACATTTTTATAAAGTTTTTATTACAAATAAAACGTTTTTTACTTTAGAACGCACGAATTACTTCGATATTTCACTTGAAAGTACACAATACGTTTGCACTTGTTTCTAAACAAAAAGTTTGTTTACGTATTGCCATAAATGTCAAAGTCAGCAAAACCAAAGTAGCGGTTTTGGGAATGCGCCACCTTCAGTTCATTTCACCATGCACCTGTCCGATGTTTTTGACAACTGAAAATAATTGTTGCGATTTTTTTTATTAAATATTTTATGTTTCGAAATTATTCACAAATACTTACGTTTGCAACACCTTTTTAATATTTTATGACTCGCTCATGTTTTTTTTTAATACCAGCATACGTAAAGAAAAACAAGTAAAGGTTAAAGTGCTTAACCTCTCTTGTGTTGGGGCGACACATAGTGCTTCGCTTCCATATAAAATGTGGGCAACAAGAGAAATATGGACGGATTTGAATTAAAATTCGCGTCTTAGTAAAATTGAGGACGCTTAATTCAAAAATGGAATTTGTTTTTGGATAACTTTCAAACTTTCACTGTAGATGCAGTTTGAAGTTGAAAATATGGGTTCTTGTGGCATTTACATAGGTCTGTACATATATGTAGTTCGTTCTATTTTAAAAAGTGAGGTATCAGATGACAGGGCTTGGCCTGTAGATGTGCAATGAAGTTATATTTTTTCGAACGGGTTGCCATCTGTTACAAATATTATTAAAACTATTTAATAAGTTAAATGAATTAGATATTATAATATGGGTATCAAATTAATTGGTTTTGAAAATGCTTCACTTCTAAATGACACGTAGAAAGGTTCCCACAAGTTTAAAAAATTAAATTCACTCACAAATTCACTGATTGACAAGGTATGTGTTTGTGCTATTTCAGCAAATACGATGTCCCAAACCTTTGGTTCGACACAATAATTATTTTAAATTTGACTTGACAAACAGGTGGTAACCCTCATCGTAATATTTGCAAGCTAAACCCTTCTTAAACCTCTTACTTCTGACTCCCATATGGTGATACCTATCTATTTCAACTACCTAATTCCTTTAATTCAAATGGAATTTGTTTTTTTTTAAGGTGTCAACCCTCTACAAGTAGTTAAGAAATAAACTCTTTTCATACACATTTGGATTGATACCCATCTCTTAATAATTCTTAAAATATTTGAATTTAGTTTTTTAACAGGTAGCAACTCTTAAAAAAAACTACTGTCTACAGGTCAAGTTTTTTAATCTGACACTTCATTTTTGAAAATAGAACGAATCGTGCAGAGCTGATGGCACTGACAAAAAAAGAGTTTATGCATTAGCAAAAAATTCTTTACTTCAAAAAGTGAGCAGGTTTTTATATCTTCTTTTGAAAGCTAAAAAACCGTACTATTTAATAGAATAATAAAATATAACATATTTTCACATATATTTTCTATTCATTCCATTAAAATTTACAATTTTATTGTATTATTTTTCACATTTGTTTCCTTGAAGAGCTTACGAATGGCTATGCTCTTACTAAAATTCTTAGTATAAAATTATTCGATTTTAGTGGCTTCCTGGCAGAATATAATTTATTTTATAGGGAAATTTCTATTTTTTTTTAGTGGATAAATTACCTTTACAAAAATTCCAAACACCTTCACATAGCAGACAACGAATTTCTCGATTTTTGCCCACTTAGGCTTTCTGCACATTGGTCGTCCAATCATAGTTACTTCATCGTCACAATCATGATGCAATGTGATACGCACGCCTTTACTTGAACGGAAGTGTGGTTGTGAGCATGTGTGGGTGGAGACATAGTAGCCATAGGGCCACAGAAGTGCCGGAAATATATGTTGCGGAAAAGTTTGCATCATGTAGCGCCAGCAGCATGTGTGGCAAGCAAGTTTGGGACATGTAGCACTAGCAACAAATGCATCGGTGAAGCGGTGTGAGTGTGTAAATGTGAATGCGGTATCTGGTTGTGGGACCGTTGAGCCGAATTGCTGTTCGCCTGAGTGAAATTTGTTGACTTACCCTGGGATTCAGGAGTTCAGTCTCATCTCAAGTCACTAAATTTGAGATTAGCAATTAGTGACTATTTTTGTGACTTGATATTCAGTAGGAGAGAGTCACAAAAAGTTCTCCAAAAATGTGTGGTGAAAACAAACAAAGACAGTCAACTGATAGCGTTTACGTATGCATTTTGCCCCGCCGCCCGAAGAGTCGCATTGGCTGACTAGTCAAAGCATTAGGCTGCCGGTCGAGAGGGTCCGGGTTCGAGTACTCCTCGGGCGTAGAGGATTCTTTATTTTTTTATTTAGTATTTTTTTCTTTATTAGTTTTATTTTTTTAATAATCTTTAGATTTTAATGTTAAAATAAATTATTTTTTTTTTCAATGGATTTGTATATTAAAGCATTTTGGTTTATTTCCTAACGAAGTTCTTATTGAACAAATTTCCTTACTTCATATCGAGTTTTTTTTAATAATATGGAAAGCAATTAACTTTTTCTCCATATTTTTATTTATGAGACCTGCCAGCTGACAAGTAAGTGACGTTTTTTTTTGAGACTAGAGACGTGAGACAGCGTACTGATTACCAAATGGTCTCAAAAACCAAGTTCATCACCAAAAGTCACTATACGTGACTAGAGATCGCTTGCTGAATGCCGTATAAAAGGCCCTAAAGGTGGCCGACGGATTCATTATAGTGGTGACATGTTATTTGAAGATGCAAGTGAAAGTGCAAAGTTTCCTTAAGATAGTGTGAAAAAAATAGAAAAAATTAATAAAAAAAAACGGTCCACAACCCGTACAGCTAGCGGTCCCGCACATATGTATATCGCCAACCGTCCGGTGAAGAAACTTTGGTGATATCGTCGAATTTGGCTAATTGGAACAGGAGGTAAGCTCTAAAGATTCCTATTAAAGGTTTGGCATAACTAAATGCTTATGTACGTGCACGCACAGAAGATTTATGTAAATATATGTGCGTGATATGCAAGTGTACATAAGCGTAGCATAGCGAAAATCCGAGCATAACGATTAAAATGTGTGTTTTGTTTTTTTCAGGTCTCCCGCGGAGGAATTGCAAAAGGACCTCCACTTACCTTTAACTACAGTCAAGGCAATACCTGGAGGAGTTATTGTGAACCCCACGGAGGAAGGAACGTCGCCGCTATAAAGTTGACAGCAATATATATTTACACATGAGCATCTGTGTCCCCATACCCAACCATCAAATTTTGGGACAAGAAGTACCGCTCATACACCACTACTACTGCTCGGAAAGCCGCAGATACTTTGGTGAGAGATACCCACTTCCATAGGCCACCAGCAGAAAAATCGGATTTTGGTGTCTAATCCAGAATCAACGTAAGACGCTGACCACCTGCTCTTGAGTGAGCCGAACCTATACAAGTGCACAGGAGAGGATTGAAGTCTACGTGGTAGCCAGCGCTTCGACGACATCAATATCCCCAGCCCTACCAGCTGTTGCTCAGTTAGAGTTTTATTGAGTATTTTTTTTTGTATTCACTCGAAATTTTGCTCAGTTGAAGTTTCATTGAGTTTAGGTATTAAGAGGTATTAAGAGAGTTTTCAAAGTACATATAAGTTTTGAAGTATATAGTTTTTTTAAAAAGCAATATTACTAAGAGAAGAGTTAGTTTTGTATTACTTACCTAGTTTCTTCCGTCCATTTTCCTTCATTCCTTTTTTTGAGATTTTTTGTATGAGATTTCAGTTTTTACACAGTTTATCACATTTATCTTTTTTTCATACAGTTTATCAAGTCTTTTTTTACTGGAATTTATTAGTTTAGTGGCGGTTTCCTATTTTTTTATTTTGCACGCTTTGATCGGCCAATTATCAATTTTCTTTATTGATTTGATTTGGTTTGAATTTGTTTTATAAAAAGTATTTGCATGTATATATATTGTTTTTTGTAACTGCTATTTTATTGGTTAGAATAACTAAAATTAAGTTTCGTTTTTCTTTAATTCAGAAAGGGCAAAGAAACCAATATAAGCTTTAAGTCATGTTTTCCCATTTGCTTGATCTCCTTTTTGTGGTTTCCTTTACCCACGTGTAATAACTTTTTATGGCCATTGAGATTTCGTTGTCAGGTTTTCAAACAGAGATGAATTTTGAATTCATGATTTGACTTTACTTTTTTTATACCGAATCACTTAATTTTAAGCTCACTTTGGTTTCTTTGCGCTTATAAAAATTCTTATTTCACTTTTAAACACCTTTTTTCACATTTAATAACTTTCCGCGATTGCTATCGTGTGATCCGTCGTACTACTGATACTATTCCTAGTACCGACACGCAAGGCTAGTACTTTTAGGTAGGAGAGAATTTATGTATATGCGTATGTAAGGTTTTCTTCCCCCACACAGGCTCTTCTCCGGGATGGTGGTACCACCATCGACGAAGGAGCGGAAAAAGTGAGTGAGTACTTTTTTTTTACTTTTCCTTACTCATGCGAATTTAGGTATATACCTATGGTTTGCATGGTGAAATGAACTGAAGGTGGCGCATTCCCGAAACCGCTACTTTGGTTTTGCTGACTTTGACATTTATGGCAATACGTAAACAAACTTTTTGTTTAGAAACAAGTGCAAACGTATTGCAAACGTATTGTGTACTTTCAAGTGAAAAATCGAAGTAATTCGCGCGTTCGGAAGTAAAAAAAATTTTATTTGTAATAAAAACTTTATAAAAATGTCGTGTCGTGTGTTGAATTGCAGCAGCCGTAGGGGAAAGCCCCCAAATGCAGTTTTTTTTTTGTAAATATATATAAATTTATCCCTGCAAAAAAACAACAATCTCGCTAAAACTGGTTTTTACTCGCAATTCTATGATTAAATTGTAATGTTTTTCCGTGGCGAGGTGCCCATAACCTGATGGGTGAAGAAAGAAAAAACACGTGCGAGTCTTTTGAAGTTGTAAAAGCAAGATAATTAATAAAAGGTTTTATTCAAAGTCATCACTAGAGATGTGCAAAAATATATATATTAGAGTAGTGACAGTATTGGTTAATCTATTACCAACAGCAAGAAAAGCGAATATTATTTACTTAAGCAAATCCCAAATTTATCCCTGCAAAAAAAAAACAACAATCTCGCTAAAACTGGTTTTTAATCGCAATCATCTTTTTGCACATCTCAAGTTATGACTTTGAATAAAACTTTTTATTAATTCTCTTGCTTTTAAAACTTCAAAAAACTCGCACGTGTTTTTTCTTTCTTCATCCCATCAGGTTATGGGCACCTCGCTTTTCTAAAAAGGAGCATCCTGATCCAGAGACTAAGTGTCTACTAGTATTTGTTGCGATATAGGTATAAAAATAAAAAAAAACGTAAAGATTATTTCATGCTTTGTTGCGATATTGGAAAATCATTTGTTTTTTACACGATTGCGAGAATTCAGAGGGATTTCACCATTGAAAAGCTTACTGGAGCAGAGAATTACCATGATTGGTCTTTCGCCATGGAAAATTTTTTAGAACCAAAGAGCTTACCAAATGCATTTTAAGGAACACTGATACCTCAACTTCTCTTGAGAAAGACGAAGCCAAGCTTAGCGAAGCAAAAGCTACACTAGTGCTATCGTTGGAAAAGTCGTTGTACGCACATATTCGATCTTGTAGGACCGCGCTAGAAATGTGGGATAAACTTAAGAAACTATTCGAAGATAGTGGATTTTTACGGACGGTCAGTCTTTTAATCAAGTTTGTTTCGGTGAAATTCTACATTTGTCAATCCATGCAATCATACATTGAAACCATCACTTCCCTTTACCATATATTAAACAGCGCAGGATGGGAGGTTGACGATCGTTGGTTAGCTGGTATTTTCTGTCTCGGCTTACCAGAGCAGTTCATGCCACTTTCAATGAGTTTCGAGGGCAGGCAATCATACCCGTCATCCGAAGAAGTTAAAACAAAATTGTTTGATTTAGAGGTTAAGCCTCCTTCTCCTTTCACAGACAATGCCTTTTTATCAAAAACTAAACCTAAGCTATTTAAAAAGCATGTAATTCGAGGAATCAAATGTTATTTCTGTGGTGGCAAAAATCACAAAGCCAATGATTGTACTGTAAAGTCGAAAGAAAAGCCAACGTTTTCAGCAAAGAGAGCTTTCTCGTGTCTAGCAGCCAAATCTTCAACTAATGAATGGTTCATTGACAGCGGAGTATGAAGTCATATGACACCCAATAAAAATCTTTTAACTAACTTCAAATCGTCGTCAATAAGTGACATTGTTACGGCAAATGATGCAAAAATGGAAGTAAAATGTGCTGGCAAAACGACTCTTAGACTAAATGTGGAAGTAGTTGACGTTAACAATATACTGCACATACCAGACTTATCAGCAAATCTATTATCGGTCTACAGAATGGTAGAAGCGGGCAACAAAATCGTATTTGACAGCAGGGGTTGCACTGTATACAACTCTCAAGGAACTTCTTATGCAGATTGCAAACCTAAAGATGGTGTGTATAAATTTACATCAGGTTCATCTTACATGTGTAGGAATTTAGAAAATTCTGCGATAACTTTGCATCGCAGACTAGGTCATATAAACTTCAAGAGTCTGAAGCAAATGAAGCAATCTGTTGATGGCTTAAAATTTGATGACAAAACAATTGATGCAGATTGCACAGTGTGTGCACAAGGTAAACAATCAAGGAAATCTTTTCAGCATAGCAAATCCAGCACAAAAGAGCTCTTCGAGATAATCCAATGGAAACGCGCTCCATGGGTGGTGCCAGGTATTTTATTACCTTCATAGATGACTACAGCAGAAAAGTGTTCTTGTACTTCCTGAAACAAAAATCAGAAGCTATGGAAGCGTTTTTTGACTTCAAAACCTTTGTTGTATAATCAGGCTCAGATGATAAATTTATTTTAAGATTAACTTCTGTCACATGTGAACAGAATCGCACCAATAGAATAATAATCAAATTACACCGGAAACAGTTGAACTGTCATTTTCGACCACCACCATTTCGAGGAGACCGGGGTTGCCACCCAAATCGGGGTTGCCACTTGTTCGACGTTACATTAGATGTACTACAATTCGGCCTTAACGTGACAAAACAATCGCCCACGATTGCCTCTAGTGGGGCTGCTCGGTCTCTTCCAAATACTAATACATAGTCGGCACACTCATCATCATTACATGAATAATTAGTTACTTCATCGTCTGGGCTTATAGAGTTGTTGCCTTCCTGCCTCGGATCATCGCCTCTCGGGCTGAACTGCACCCAGCGTCGGAGTCTGCTCGAGTCAATGACACTGCTATAAGGAATCTGTGTGTTCTGGCGATTTTCTATGTCGGTCACAATGTAACGGTCGTGCCCAAATTGTTTCTGGATGAAGTAAGGTCCTTTATATTTGGGAATAAGTTTCTTATTTTTACCCACTGTAGTGTCTACATTCTTGATCACGACGAACCTCAAATTGTTGGGCCGGTTTGTGAGTGCGGTCGAAGTATCGTTCGTTTCTTTTCTGTGACGTCGGAATAGCTTCGTCCGCCTGCTCCCTGATTCTGGTCAGATCTACGGATTCACTAACATACTTTCCTTGCTGATACTCGGTTAGCTCGTCAACCACGTGTCCCCGTTGCTCCACGCCGAACGATAATTTACAGGGAGTCTGTTTGGTGCTACTGTGGACCGTGTTGTTTATAGCAAATTCGACGTCGACAAGGCTCTTTTTCCAATCTGCATGATCAATAGGATCAGTGAGTTTGGCCACTCGACCTGCCCATTTGACTGCGGAGACGCTACAGCGTTCAAAACATGTTCTATATGATGCTGCCTACATAACTCCATAAACTCAACGGACGTGAAACAAGACCCTCTATCACTGATAATTTTTCGGGGCCGGCTGTAATCGGTAAAGTACTTGCGCAACGCACACACGGTCTATTTTGACTAGCGTTTACACCGTACAATTTAACAAACTTGGTAAATGAATCTACGACCACCAGAACATGCCAGCGCTTAGACCTCACCGTTTCTAGGGGACCAAAATGATCGATGTGTAGAGTACCCCATGGTTCGGGCTTCGTTCGAATAC
The DNA here is from genome assembly GCF_001687245.7 of Rhagoletis zephyria. NCBI lineage: Eukaryota > Metazoa > Arthropoda > Insecta > Diptera > Tephritidae > Rhagoletis > Rhagoletis zephyria. The sequence continues at coordinate 19,501 of NW_016159038.1, forward strand.
TACACAAACACCTTTCATTGCTTCTAGCCTGGCCTGAATAATAAATACACTTCAAACAATTAGCTAGGAAACTCTGAATCTTCTTTCTCAACCGCGGAAACCAATAGGGTTTCTTTATCTGGTCGACGCATTTATCCACCGCTAAATGACCATACGTCTCGTGTAATAGTCGAATCACATTATTTTCCATCTCCCTAGGTACGTAGAGTTGTCGTCTACCATCCTCCACATGGAACACCAGTCCGTTCTCCATGTCAAACCCAGACACCTCAGCCACTTCCAACTTATTTTTCAACTCTTTAATTTCCGGGTCTCTCATCTGAGCTCTACTCTAAATCGCTCTAGAGCCCTAACTATTGCCAACGTTTCCAGTTCGAAGCTATGGTAACGCGTCTCGGCATCTGTGGTGCTTCTTGAAAAATATGCTATTGGGTGGAACTTATAGTCCGACTCCTTCTGCAGAAAGACGGCCCCATAGCCATGCGCTTTGGTGTTTGTGTGTAGCTCGGTCTCACGATTCGGGTTAAACATACTCAGAACGGGCGACTCCGCCAGTCGGTTATTTAGAGTCTGAAAGACGTCCTTGCACTGGGCTGTCCACTCGAATCGGACATTTTTACCCAACAATCGACTAAGTGGTTTAGCTATTCGCGAAAAATTTGGTACGAATCACCTAAAATAGGAAAACAACCCAAGGCACCGTTGTACTTGTTGGGCCGTCTGTGGTTCACTATATGTTTTGATGGCTTCTACCTGTCTTTTGCTGGGGCGGATTCCTTAACAACTGACCCTATAACCTAAATACTCCAACTCTTGATACGCAAATTTGCATTTATCAAAGTTCAGTTTCAATCCTGCCTCCGCAAGTAACCGTAACACTCGCCCTAATACTTCTCTATGCTCTTTAATGGTGCCTGTGCCCACTATGTAGAATGTCATCTAAATAGACCACCACTTACCCATGGCTAATCAACGGCTTCAGGACTTGGTTCACCAGTCTTTGGAAGACAGCCGGGGCGTTAGTCAACCCAAATGGCACAAAGTTGTACTCATCTGTTGCCCCATCTGTGTCACAAAAGCTGTCAACGGTATTGAGTCTACATGCATTGGAATCTGATGGTACCCATTTCGCAAGTCCTACGTACTAAAATAACTTTTTCCTGCCAGGTACGTTAGACAGTCTTCAATTAAGGGTAACGGAAACCGATCTTTAATAGTTAATTTATTTAGCTCTCGATAGTCTACGCACATCCGTAACTTCCCATCCCTTTTCCTAACTAGAACTATCGGCGACGCATACGGGGACTCACTGGGTCTTATAATCCCTTGCAACAATAAACTGTCGATTATTTCTTGCACTTCCTTTTTCTCTTTAAATGACAGTCTCCGTGGAACGCTATACACAGGAGTGTCACTTTTCACCGAAATCTTCATAAAATAACTTTTCAACATTTTGCCTGCCACTACTTCTGTATATTGTTTAAGAATTACCCTTTCTACTACATCAGCATCTGCTCTTGTCAACTGATCACTTATATCGTATGGTCTCAATGGAACGTTCCTCCCGCCCTCACTGTCTAACATCTCCTCTGTCACCTCGTCTGTCTCAACCAACGCCAGCTTTTCCCCACTTTCATCAAGCAGATTTCCCTCGCTGGGTGCAGCCCTTACAAAATTTGTATCCGATTCTTTTGAAATTTCAAACAAGTGCACTGAAAATGTTATTAACATATTTATTCGTTGCTATTTTATTGTGCAAAACAAGTAATTAATTTTTGTCGTACTTTACATTAATCGTTTTAAATAAACTAATGCCCATTCGGCTCAAAATGTCTCGTCCGAATAACCAAGGTACTATTGCTTGGTCATCGGGTAAAATTAAAAACTTATGGTTAACTTCACAGACGTTCTCTAGGTCACCGGTCCACTTGCGTAGGTCTTGTAGCTCCGAGCCATCGAACTTGACGACCATAGCATCCAGAATGGCCAGATCTAAACGTTTCTCATTGACGTCCAACTCCTGTTGCAATATTTGCAGTTGTCGCCTAATTCGGGCAATGGCTAGCTGTCGGTTTAGTAACTCTTCTTCTTCTTCTTCACCTTCAGATAAACGCTGACGGACCGTAGACGGCGACGAGCGCTACGACCCCACTGGAGGCAGTTGCTCCAGAAGCTGGCAGCACATAGATGTTGGTGCCTGTATCGCATCCCAAAGTTGTTGCACGTCAGGCTGCTAGCAAATTTGCGGGCGCTGCTGTGGTACTGCTGGCTGCTGTGGTACAACTGGCTGCTGTGGTGCATCTGCCTGCTGTAAAGCATCAGGGCGTTGCTGCTGAGGTAGGCTGCCACGTTGTGCCCTTTCGTAGATCGCACGAAGTTGCACCAAAGTGGCTTCATTAACAAAAGCCACTCCCGGATCTGCAAGTGCAGCCATGATCTGGTTTCGCATCATTCTGGCTTTCATTTTCGGTTTTTCCGCGAATATAATATGTATTGTCGATTTCGCTGGTCACGTGGAGTATAAACCTCACACCTGAATTTATAATCAGGCTCAGATGAAAAATTTATTTTAAGATTAACTTCTGTCACATGTGAACAGAATCGCACCAATCGAATAATAATCAAATTACACCGTTGAAAAATTACAACAGTTGAACTGTAATTTTCGACCACCACCATTTCGAGGAGACCGGGGTTGCCACTTGTTCGGCGTTACATTAGATGTACTACAGTTGAGAACCAAACAGAACGTAAGATTAAAATTTCCCGCTCAGATGGAGGAACGGAATATAGTTCTAGGCAATTTACCAAAAATTTTAAGTCGTCTGGTATCCAACACCCAATAACAAATGCTTATACGCCTGAGCAGAACGGCATGGCTGAGCGGATGAATCGCACCTTAGTCGAACGTGCCAGATGTGTGCTTTTTGACGCAAATTTAGATGATTCATACTGGGCTGAAGCGTGTGCGATGGCAGCTTACATTGTTAATAGATCGATTTGCTCATCATTAGAAAACCAAATACCAGAAGAAATATGGTCTGGAAAAAGAGTCGACATCTCACATTTGCGGATTTTTGGATCCCCAGTGATGGTACATTATCCTAAACAACGGCGAATAAAGTGGAATGCGAAATCAATCAAAATGACATTTGTTGGTTTTGACGCTAATAAAAAAGGTTACCGTTGCATCGAACCGAACACCAAAACACTCACTATCAGTCGAGATGTAATTTTCCACGAGATTGTTCCAATAACAAATATGGAAGTTGACATCACCAAAACGTGTGTTGATTCGAATAAAGTGAGGGATGTGGAAAGTGTGGATCAAAGTTATCCGAAACAACATGATGTGGGTAACCAGGACTCAGCTTGCGGTAGAAATGATTCAGTCTAAGTGAGGGCTGACTCATTTGAACAGGTTCCAGTCGATGAAAATTGTAGCAGTTTGTCAGAAGTAGTAGACATTGAACGTAACAACTTGTACTGACAGCGAATATGAAGATTGCGATCCACTTTATATTCCCACTAACGAGGTTCCAGGGCAAGAAACAATAAAGTCTTCGCGAAAGCCAAAACCCAAAGATTTTGGTGAATTCGTCTCATACATATCATGCAATAATATCCTCTCTGACCCGGATACATCAATTGAAGCATTGAATAGTAAAGAGAGTAAAAACTGGCAACAAGCCATGTTAGAAGAAATTCGTTCTCACAGGGAGAACAACAATTGGACACTAGTTTATTTATCCAAGGCTCGAAAAGCCATTAAGTGCAAATGGGTATTCAAAACTAAGCGCGATAACAACGGAAATGTATTGCGTTATGAAGCTCGTTTCGTTGCGAAAGATTGTGCCCAAAAATTCGGTCAAGATTATCAAGAAACATATTCACCAGTTGTGCGTTATACAACAATACGATTTTTAATTGCATTAGCTGCCAAAAAGGGAATGAGAATCGACCAGATGGACGCGGTCTCAGCATTTCTTCAAGGCGATTTGGAGGAAAAAATTTTCATCGAGCAGCCTGGAGGCTTTAGTGATGGAACTAATAAAGTAGGCAAGCTGAATCGCGCAATGTATGGGTTAAAACAAGCTGGTAGGCTGTGGAACTGTAAGTTAATCACAGCATTAAAGTCCTTCGGATTGATTCAGTCGAGGCTTGACCCATGTGTTTTTACAACAAATATCTCAACTTAATGTTAGCGTTATATGTGGATGATATACTCATAGTTTGGAATGATTCTATCGTACTAGCAAAACTCAAGTTAGCTCTAAGTTCATGTTTTAAAATGAAAGATTTTGGGTCAGCTACGAATTGTGAGGGAATCAGAATAAATCAGACCCAAGACTATATTGAATTAGACCAGTCGAGCTACATCAGAGAAATACTTGAGCATTTTCGCATGACTGACTGTAAGCCAATTTTTACTCCGAGTGATCCGAACGTAAAGCTTTCGAAATATTTGGGTACCAGTATAGAATCATCATGGAGCGAACTTAAAAGTTTTCCGTCCCAAGAAGCAGTTGGATGTTTGCTATACTTGGCGCAGGGTACTCGACCAGATATTGCTTTCGCAGTCAATGATGTGAGTCGATTCAATACTAACTACAATTCAGTTCACTGGACAGCGGTCAAACGTATATTTCGCTACCTACAAGGGACCGCAAATTTTAAACTGCGCTACATCAAACATATCGACAAGGCATCTCAGGTTTTTGTGATGCGGACTACGCATCGGACGTTGATAAGCGAAGATCATGCAGTGGTTACGTCTTCAAGTTGTCAGATGCGGCAATCAGCTGGAACAGCAAGCGTAAACCAACCGTGGCCTTATCAACTACTGAAGCTGAGTATTTGGCTTTGTCATCTGCAGTGAGGGAAGCATTGTGGCTGAAGCAGTTTATTAATGAAGTCGATCCCAGTTCATGCAAGGCTATTCCAATTAGTTGTGACAATAGAAACGTAATTGACCTAGCTGAGTCCAACGGGTTCAGAAATCGCAATAAACATATCGACGTCAGACATCACCACATTAGGGATATGATTCAAAAAGCGGTGGTCACCATAAGCTACATCTCCTCTGAGGAAATGGCGGCTGATAATTTAACCAAAGCAGTTCCTAAGGACAAGCACTCCTTGTATGTCAAACTTAGGGCCGGTTACTCAATGTCAGGTTAACACTAATCTGCGGTTAAACATCGTTATCGACGTCTTCGACTCCATGCATACAACAGGAAGTCGATAACGTCGATAACTATGTTTAACCGGAGATTAGTGTTAACCAGACATTGAGTAACCGGCCCTTAGTGGATTATGCTGAGCTCCAAATAATTTTTAAAATTGAAATGTACTCAGTAAACTCTACATTGTAAATCAAAACATTTATTACACATTGTATACATATGAATGAATTGTTTACGTAAAAATATTTCACTTAAGCAAATTAGCATTTAAAATTAATTGGTAATTCATCAAGTGAGGGTGTTGGTAATGGATTAACCAATACTGTCACGTCTCTAATACATATCTTTTTGCACATCTCTAGTGATGACTTTGAAGAAACCTTTTATTAATTCTCTTGCTTTTACAACTTCAAAAGACTCGCACGTGTTTTTCTTTCTTCATCCCATCACTTGCATATTCCCTTTTGGAGACCTTCGCTTTTTTTTGTGGAATTAATTGAGTTTCTATTGTTAATAATACCTATTTAAGTATGTACATGTGTTTATGAATGGATACTTATGTACATATATAAATAGCAATTTGATATTTGTGCTGTATCAAGGCGAATTTATATAAGGTGGTGTTACTAGCTCAGCTGATTGTATGTATGTGTTTCGCCGCAAGGCTTCTGATATCAAATTGAAATTTTTTTTTTGAATTTCTACACACTTGCAGATTTTGACAGTTTATGCCGCCAAATCAAAAATAAAATACATCTAAATTTTTGCTTTTGTACTCCTGCTATCACCTTATCAGTGTTGCCGTTTTAACCCTTTGGTGGCTAAATTTGGCTACCAAATTCTTTTTTTGGCCACAAAAATTTGAAATTGCCCCTAGCCCTTTTTTTAGCCCTTTTCAAAATTTATTCATCATTGACATTAAAATTTTGTATATGATTTTCATGAATTTAACTCTTCGCTTATAAAGCGAACGCCTTTCCTTTAAGGCAAATAAACTGTTCATTGTGTCGCTAGCTTAAGTGGTGGAAAAAGTTTGTTTGTCGGTTGCTTCTTTTACCTTTAAGTAACGCAGAAGTTGAAAGGACCTTTTCTATAATAAATTTCGTTAAAAATAAGCACAGAAATAAAATGAATTTTGCAATGTTAAACGCTTTATTAACTGTAAGATATCGCTTAAAAAATGTACAGAAATGTTGTCATGATTTTGAAATTACAGATGATATCGTCAGGTTAATGAGAAATGAACAAAATTGTAACGACGAAGAATCGCTTAGCGATGATAGTATTGATATAGATATAGATATTTAATGTGTTAAAAAAAATGTTTATAGATTAAATTATTTTACTATGAGTTCATTAAATGAATACTCTTTTGTTTGTTTGATACATACAGCGTCGGACAATAATAAAGCACCGACATTTTAATTCTTTGTAAATTATAACATAACATTTTAAAAATTTCTTTTACAAATGGATATTTTTCGAAGCATAGTTTGAAATTATTTAAGTTATTTAGTATTGTCCGACACTGTATATAGATATGATTCTAGTACTTATGTATTCTTAATGTGATCTAATTTTTTTGTTTATGTAAGAAATTAATTTTTAAACTGTACATACATATGTATATGTATGTTTTTTACGTTTCTGGGCCGTTATCTTATCCATTAACGATTTAACTATACTTTAAAATAGGTAAGTTGGCGGCCCTTAATATGCTTTATGTGTTACACAACAAGTTTTTTTGTTGAATAAAATATTAATTCTTTCCAGAGTTCATTGTTTTTCTATATCATTACTTATAGAAAATGTTTGCGTGTATACTTATATATTTATATGTAGGTAAAAAAATTTAGCTACCATTTTAGCCACAACGACGATTTTTAGCTCTTCTTTAGCCCTTTTTTAGCCTGAATTTAGCTACCGCTAAAAAAGTATCGCGGCAACACTGCACCTTATATTAATTCGCCTTGTGCTGTATTCTCAGGAAAGAAAATTGGAGTGATACGAGGGTAGTTTAATTAATTGAGCTCAGGGCATTGTATCTAGGTTGAATTGTTAAAGGAAGAAAAAAAAATATGAAATTCGGATGAGAGTATTATTATGAAAATGAGGCTATAATTTATTAATTTTGGTGTGTGTATTTTGCTTGCGCGCAAGAGGAGATATGGGGTAATGACGGACGATAGGACTGATTGACATAGGAGGACGGGATGGCTGACCAACGGACTTAGTCAGGTTGAGGGGCGTTGTAAGGTGAGAGGAGTCAGCACAACGCCCATGGTTTCGCGTCGACCGGACGCCGAAGAGGGTGGGTAGACTCCGCCTGACAGGACTGGACATTGCGTTTTCTGCTGTCTTTTGTCTTCGAGTTCGTTTCTTTTGCGTATTTCTTTGTAAATTATTCGGCATGAACTTTGTTTGTTAGTGTAGCGTAGGCAAGGCGAGTACACAAAGACCCACCCCAACCGATGAGCTATGCCAAGAACCACCAGCATGCCGACGTGCCACTCGACCGTGCCACAAACTTACTTACTACTTACAAATGATTATATGACGAGTACATTTTCGCACACTCGGTCGTTATATTTCAATTCATTTGGCGTCTAAAAATTTATTTGGAGCAGGTATTTTCTTACAAAAACCGGCAATTTTTAAAATATGGACTGTGCTGCAATAATTCTAGACATAATTTTTCAGTAATATCTCTTCTTTTCTTTTCCTGAAATGTATTTTGTACATGCACACAGAGACTTTTTACAATTTCCACATGTTATATAGTTAAAACGCTCACATTTATTGAATTTTGTTGCAATTATCCACTTTTTAATAATTTCGACAGATTTTATTCCAATTTGTATGCAATTTTAATGCAAACATTAACTTTTTCACTAATATTTCCACATAAAATGTAAACAATGCGTGCACAATGATTAGCAAACGACAGTACCGTACTTATCCGTTTCTGCATCCTCTACTATTTGCCTACAACTAGCCGATAACGACAAGTGTGCAGATCTCCTTTGAAATGCATGTGCTCGGCCCAAAATTTCAGGGCTAGACGATAACGCAACTATGATTGGACGACAAGTGTGCAGATAGCCTTAGGCGGCACTGTGCGACAGCTTAATTTTGCACCGTGGAGTATAACGTCAAAATTATGTGTTTTTTGTAGTTAGTGTAATTTTTTACTTATATACGGCTAACCCTACCTTGTGTAAATGCGCCTATCTGTAAAGAAACAAAGCGTGTGTGGTATATTCATTATTCATTTTTTGGACCACTGTCAATTACTCAAAGAATGTCGACTGAATAATTCCAATGACATTTGTTAACGTTGTGCTATTTGTGAACCAAATGAAAAAAGTGGTGCATTTTAGGAGCTGGTGTAGTTTTCGTACTGATCTCAATGAATAAATAGTACCAAAAAGTTAAAGGTAGAATTTTGATTTGAAAGAAATACTGCTACACACTAAAATAATCTTTTTTTATTCAATCTAATCAGATTTGTACCAAAATCCATGAATTTACACCAATTTATACACCAGTGTGCTACTTGAGCTAGCTTGTTAAAATATAAATCGAGATCCGGAGGGCTTGCTGCTGAACAGTGGTCTTGATTATGCGTATCTATTGGAGATGTAATGAAAACTGATTACTCAACGTACTTCAGATAACTTAAAATTTTGATAGAATTTTATTTAAAGTATATAGAAAATAAATTCAAGGTTGCCAAGCATTTCTTATGGTCTTAAAGTACTGCCAGTCTATGTTGAAAGTACATTCTTGTCCTTTTGACAGCACATTAGTAATATTTAGGGTGCTCACAGTTCTATATTATCTACTGTGTTAATTTTTCCACCTGGTAACTTCGCAACAATTTACCATGTGGCAACTTTGTTTGTTGCTGGTTCCCATACTAATTGGGCCTGAGCACACTAGCCTGCGCCAGTCGGACTGAGCAGTCCACCACTCGAACGCAAATTGGACTAGGCAGTCGGCCGAAAACAGGTTTCAGTTTTGTATACATGAACTACGCATGATTATGTTAGTGCATGTGGCACATGCAAACAAGACGAAATATAAAACATGTTGTCTATGTGTGCGTGTAAGTCCACGCAATATAAATAAATTCACTATTTTCGCGGGCTGAAATGAGCGAGGTAAACTCGAACTCTCTTCCCCCTGTTATCCACACAAAACCCGTTTTACGCGGACTGAGCAGTCCAGTGTGCGGAAGCCCATTAGAGATAACACGTTTGGGCTAAACTACTCGACTTTGTCTCATATTTTTGTTTTGTGTTAAACTGGCTTCTCTGAACTAATTATATGTTAGTGTTTGGCCGAGCTTCTCCTCCGATTTGTGGCGTGCGCCTTGATGTTGTCACACAGAGCGGAGNTTTTACGCCGACTCCGAACGGCGATTGTATTTTTATGAGAAGCTGTTTTTCATGGCAGAAATACACTCGGAGGTTTGCCATTGCCTGCCGAGGGACGATCGCTGTTAAGAAAAAACCCTTTTTCTATATTTTTGCGATGTTGCTTTGACCAGGGTAAGAACCCAGGCGTTGCGGAGTCGAAGCGCGCACTGCTTACCACTACAGAACAGCGGCTGATCTAATTACTCGCGCTAAGAGAAGAAAGTGAAGCAGAAAAACATAAGGTGTGCGCAACTTGAAAGATTTTTAAATATATATCTGACTATAGTTGTTTTATTGACAATTTGAAACACATGTGTGAAGGGTACTCACAGTTCGAGTGTGTTATCTTGTTAAAGTTGCCACCTCTTAACTTTAAAAGTAAACTGTGAATACCCTAATTATAAATACATGAATTAACTTCGGCCAGCCACATCACATCATATGCAAACCTACCTTAGTTCGCCCCTGGTCTTCGTACATCTTACGATAATTAACGATTGACTCATGCATCGCCGGTGCTTTTTGAAGTGAAACTTTTTAGAGCAAAAAAAACATTTACATGTATTCTGATGTTGCTTCTGGTATCTAAAAGGTACTCAGATTTTTTTAAGATCAAAGTGTGCCATGTGAAATACGCACAAAAATTTAAATAATGCAATTTTAAATTTAAAAAATTTAAATTGCTGCAAATTTCTTTCTTGGTAAATTTGTTTGCATTCAGTGGCTTCGATCCATCCTCTGAAAGGCTCTGTAGTCAGCGTTTGGGCTCCTAAGTTAGGCGAATGTATCAAAATCTGATTTTAAATGGTTTCTTTTGTATGAAACGAGTTTAACATGCAAATAGAATTTGACAATTCAACATTTTTGTTAAAAGAAATCAAAAGAATTGACATTTAAAATTGTAAAAGGGAAGGCGTGTGTAGCACCGTAAACACGATAGAAGTGAAACATCTTAAAAGAGGTGTGGGTACGAAGTACTCGCGCAATTTGATGTGTTAACATATGTTTACGGCTCGGCAAACCATTGGGCGATTGATACATAGGTTTGGTTAGAAACCAAACCAACATACAATTTCATTTAATTTTCTGATATATACAATTTTTATTGCGGTGTTTACTTACTTGTAAGAATGGAACGAAAGCAGTTTTTATTTTCCACCGCTGAAATAAATGTTTATTAAAATGGTTGAACGCCAAGCCGCACAATTCACAAATTAATTGCAAGTCACGATTGCTGTGCTTTTTTCATTTTTCTTTCCGCAAAATTTCACCATCCCTATGCATGCAACGTGTGCGAGTGAATAAGATGTATTAAAACAGTTCAAAGATTATAAGATGTGGCTTCATTCTAAGATTTATGTATTAGTGACAATCGAAAATTTGTGTGAATATGTTCTAGTTTCGGTCATTCGAGTTTTTCAGGGAACGCTCTCGCAGCGAATTTCGGAACACGATATGACTTACAACATATATTTGTAAATTTACAACAATAAAATGCAAAGGGTTGCCATGGTAGCGAGCATAAAATTTACAAATGCAATTCCAAGCCCATTTCCACAGCATCCTGAACAACTCTATTCATTTATTAAATAGCGAGCATATTATTGGTATTTTACGTCTACATTTACACAAATATACGGAATTATATCAAACTATAACAAATTTGGAGCGTAATAAATATTTATTATTAGCAATAATGCAGCTATTCTGCATTATGTTTAAGATTCAGTGATTATAAATGTTGTTCCGACCCCATAAACTCGTAGAGTATCCGTACGAATCTTCATTACGAACGGATTCAATGAAGGCTCTCTACATTCGTAGCTATTCGGAATCAGTGATAGCACTTTCTTACATTTCACAAAAATTTAACCTACAAGGGATTGAGTGATAGCCCTGAATAATTTTACGAAAATCCCAGTTTTTTCATATTTGCTTTATTAATAAATACAAATCATATATTTTCACAAATTAAAGCGTTTCCTATCGACGAATGGGATGTTAAGATAATGGTTTCTTCTGAGATTTTATTTTCTCCTCCTATTCGGCTTTACTTTTACTTGAGAGATGATTTATCCGCCGGGAATGCGCGTTCTTGTATTCCTTCATTCTTGCGATTATTCGATTACTGTTGTTGTTGTAGCAGCATACAAGTTCCCCAAAGAGTTTTTATTCCCATGACAGTCGGGTCTACGTAACCCCAACGACCCACACATAAATCTGGCCAAATACTTTCAAACCAGCTGATCCTTATTAAATTGTATATAAGTGGTCACTTATTATTTTATTATTTATTATTCCTTTGCAAAAGTTGATTTTTTTTTTAATTTTAGCGATTTTAACGTTATTGTAATCAAAAGGAAAGTTGTTTAGACGCGACTGCTAACACCAGGCGCCTAAATGCATGCTATGTACTGCTGCATGTGCAAAAATTTCCTTCATTAAATTAATGAAATTTATGTACATGCACTTCTCAACTGCCATGTAATAAAACTTTCTTAAGTTTTAATTTGATGGCAGTTCAAAGTATGCTCGGCCTAGTCTGATGCATCCTCCGGACACTGCTTCCGGAGTCTTCTGCGGACTCTGCATGGTTTACAACCATGCGGAGGTGGTAATAGTTGATTACCATTGGCCACAGTGCCTACCCACTACTTTTTGGTCCAATAAATATTTTTTTAAATACATACATGCAAACATACTGGTCTCCCCTCTCACTGAGTTATTCATGGTCCTTCGAGCAGTTCAACGAGCACACAGCTACCAGGCCACTCCAGTCCAAAGGTATTTAAATATTTTGTTATACCCACAGATATATATATATATTGAAATAAATTGACCCTGTATTGAATTAAAACTAAAATCACAATATCTTGGTTCTATTTATTTCTTTCTGCTATATTTACACCGGAGCGTAATTCCACCACGCCCCCGTGTAAATATTTGGTCCTTCGAGCCGCATATTTGCGGCTTATTTTACATCTACTAGACGACCAAATCGTCTAGGGGGGCCGGTATGTTTAGACGCGACTGCTAACACCAGGCGCCTAAATGCATGCTATGTACTGCTGCATGTGCAAAAATTTCCTTCATTAAATTAATGAAATTTATGTACATGCACTTCTCAACTGCCATGTAATAAAACTTTCTTAAGTTTTAATTTGATGGCAGTTCAAAGTATGCTCGGCCTAGTCTGATGCATCCTCCGGACACTGCTTCCGGAGTCTTCTGCGGACTCTGCATGGCTTACAACCATGCGGAGGTGGTAATAGTTGATTACCATTGGCCACAGTGCCTACCCACTACTTTTTGGTCCAATAAATATTTTTTTAAATACATACATGCAAACATACTGGTCTCCCCTCCCACTGAGTTATTCAAAAGTAATCGATTTACTTTTCTTTTGATATATTTTCGCAGTTAAAAACCATTTGTAATGGTTAACAAAAATTTAGTTTTCCTAGAACTTTTCCCCAAATTTTACTTTTTCCGTGCTTTCATATACATATGTAATATTTTCAAAGGTTGCCAAATTTTAATAAAAAAGTATAGCGTTTTCAACAATATTACAATTAAAAGGACATTTTATTTACACTTGTTTTTAAATACATTAACAGTTAAAAATTATTAAAACCATTGAACAAAGTTTATTTCCGTTATAACTTTTTGATATTTGATCGATTTTTTCTGCCTTAATGTATGTATGAGTCCCAGTAGAAATCGGTTGTATGCATTCATGAAGTATGCATGCTGTACGAATAAAAAAGTGTGAACAATTCATGAGCGGCCATGAATTTCCAAAAATAAAGTCCTCTTTCAGACACGTCAAGTCTTTAAAGCAATTTTTTTCGCATTCTCTTTTGTGTTTTCTATTTCTTTCCCCATGCGTCAACTTTAATTGAATTCAAGTCCTTGGTTCTTAGTCCCCTTTCAGACACGTCAAGTCTTGCTTTCGAGTTTGTTCGTTCGATGGCGATGGAGGTGAGAAGAGATGGGAAGAGTACAGATACCTCCGTACCATGAACCAACGACTACAGATCACGCAACCTGCCGCCGTTGTATTTGTAATCGAATTTCAGAAAAAAGTTTTCTTAGCGTTTTTGATGTTTTTCACTTTTGTTTACATCGTCTTCTATCGCTTCGCGTTGTTTTTTTTTCAGCAATTTGATGTGTTTTATGAGCGATTTTCATCATAATTTTGATTTATTACAAATTTATCATATAAAATGAAGTGCTTTGTGATTGGAACAAGTTTTTGCGTTTGTTTGGTCTGGCAAAAGGCCTAAATTTTCGTGAAAAGTGGCTGCACGTTTGTGGCCAGAACGCTGGCATTGAAAAATCTACCCGTGGTGATGATATGCGATTGTAAAACCTTTCAATCATGAAAACCATATTTTATGAACTTTTTTTTGCTAATTATCAAGGTTCACTTTGTATATTTTATACTAAACACCAATTTAATCGCACTCAATCACAGCGCCTTTTTCGTTTTTTTTGTTTGTTTTCATTCTTAGGCAGATGTCAAAAACGGCACCCTGAAATTGTGCATATGGAAACTGTGCATACGAAATAATGCATATGAAAAAAACCGAAATAATGCATATATGCACACTTCCGTTTGAAAACCGAAATAACGCACATGACAAAAACGAAGTAATCCATACATGCACAGTTTCGGTTCAAAACCGAAATAATGCATATGACAAAAACCGAGGTAATGCATACATGCACAGTTTCGACTCAAAACCGAAATAATGCATATGACAAAAACCGAAATAGTGCATACATGAAAACGAACTTCTTTCTGCGTAGGCGGCCTTCGGTCGCGCTTAGGGATTATAACCCTTACTATAAAGAACGAAATTATCCATAAACACACTTTCCTTAGAAAACCGAAATAATGCATATAAAAAAACCGAAATAGTGCATACATGCACAGTTTCGGATGAAAACCGAAATATTGCATATGTGAAAGACGAAGGTATGCATGCATGCACAGTTTCGGTTGAAAACCGAAATGATGAATATAAGAAAAACCGAAATAATGCATATATGCAGTTTCGGTTGGAAATAATGCATATGGAAAAAAACGAAGTAATGCATAAATGCACGGTTTCGGTTGAAACCCGAAATAATGCATATAGCAAAAACCGAAATAAAGCATACATGCACAGTTTCGGTCGAAACCGAAATAAAGCATACATGCACAGTTTCGGTTGAAACCGAAATGTCTAAATGCACAGTTTCCATATGCGAAATTTCGGTGACCCGTCAAAAACGCTCAGAAATTTACTTTTTTCATTATTTTCCGATTGCGTGATCTTGTTACTTGGTTCATGCCTCCGTACCGTCAATTCGTTTCAACGGGAAGCAACGAAAAGATCAAAAGAGACGAGAGAACTTGAAACGAATTGACGCTACGGAGGTATATGTACTCTTCCCCTCTCTTCCCAACTCCTTCGCCAACGAAAGAAGACTTGAAAGCAAGACTTGACGTATCTGAAAGGGGACAAAGTCAAATTCTGGCGAACTGTAAACGGACGTACTTTGTTGTTGTTTTAAGCACATTCCGGGGAAACTTCGCCAGGGTGCACTACGCTTTGAACAAAATTACTTTTTTTGAGGGGTAGAGGGGGTCGTACACATCACAAAAATGAAAACCAGACGGCGAAGGAAACTCATAGGTTACGAGAAATTTGTTGTTAAAGTTGAAAATTTCCCCTAACAAAATGTACGATAACAAACCATTTCAAACAAATACAAGCATGCCGAAAACACACATTCCAACTAAATTGAGGGGTACTGTTTAGTACGTGGCCTAACTATTTCGAGCTATTGCGTCCAACGGGGTGAGCCGATCCAAAAAAAAAATTGCACACACTTGGAGTCAAGGGTCTACACATTATTTTAACACCTACTTTTCGGAAATTAGCCTACATTTATCACTCCTATTCTCCTTAAAGCAGCCACTTCACCAATATATTTTTATATTCCCCTACAAATTACATTTTACTCGATTAGTTATAACTTTCTTTATGACTTCAATATTAACCAATTTAACACAATTCATTAAATAAAAACACCTTCAAAATCACGCGTCTGACTTTGGTCGCATATGCAAATTATATGGCGGAGTTCAACTGTCAAACTCCAAAATATGCAAAAGAATTAGAAACAAAAGAAGATAAGATATAACCCAGTAAGCATTAAAAATATAAACCTTTCCATGGCAAATATTTATTTAATCTTTAATTTAATTTATTCAATTTAATAAATAATACACATCACTGGGGCGGCAGCCCCATAGTTTACCACACAGAAAGGGAATTCTAGTTACCTTATCCTTTCCCAAGGCTACATCACTGGGGCGGTAGCCCCAGTTGGTGCACACCAAAAAAATAATTCTATTTGGTAAGGGTTATAATCCTAAAGCGCGGCCGAAGGTCGCCTACGCAGAAAGGCATTCTCTGCGAAAGGTGTTAGCTCCCCTTTTCTCGCCTGATAACCCCCTTGGGATAATTTCTTTTATTTAAAAACCCCACAGACTCTGTTAGTTGGGTTATATTCCACTTCAAACTGCTCAGTTTGCCTCGGTAAATGCCGTTTTTCGCCCATTTTGAAACGGTTCCCTAGGGGTCTGTGGCAAGTAAACAAATTTATAAACGTGTTCCTGATCGTTAAATAATGAAATTAATAAAATATAAAATAGATAAACGTTCAAATAGCTTAATTTAGTTGAAATGTGTGTTTTCTGCACACTTGTATTTGTTTGAAACGGTTTGTTATGGTACATTTTGTTAGGTGAAATTTTCAACTTTAACAAAAAATTACTCGTATTATGAGTTTCCTCGCCGCCCGGTTATCAGTTTTGTGATGTATACGGCCCCTTCTACACCCCCCATAAAGTCATTTCGTTCAAAGCGGGGTGCACCCTCGCGAAGTCAACATTAAATTTCTCTAAAAATTTGACTACTATACAGCATCACAAAATGTTAGTAATATTTTCAGTCATGTGCAAACATTTTAGCGAACGGATCTGTTGTGCGATAATATTTTCGTCACTAACAGAGTTTTGCATATGTAAATGCTTCAGTTTTGCTTGTACTCGTATGTGCCATATATTAAAATTTATCAAAAAGTAGAATCTAAATAAATATGTTTATGTATATCGCGTTAGAATGCTTTCCATTAATGCAACCTTAGTACTTTTGCAAGCACTAATTATGTGTATTTTTTACGCCCGTATAAGTGATTTTGCATGTGTGAAACATTAATACAGCCATATGCATACAGCAGTAGTATAAGTGTATGGTTAGAGTACGCATGCGCTCTAATGCCGCATTTCCACTAAGCATTGAAATGACAAAAAAGTATGCCATTAAAAAAATGCCATGTTGAAATGAAATTAATGACAATTTTTTTAAAATATTGACACGAATATTTTTTAATGCCCGACTTTATAATTTTTGTCATTTAATGCCTAGTGGAAATCCAGCATAAGAAGCCATTTGCGCATACACAGCAACAAGTTCATGCCACCAAAATCGATGTCGTATGCATAAGATTTCCTGGGTAACTTAACTATTTTTAAGAATTAGTTGGAAATAAAGCAAAACTCAGATTTTTGTATTATTTTCCATTTAAAAGTGAAATAAAGCAAATTTTAGGTTATTGCCGTCTGTATTATTTCAATTCAAATCCAATTCAAAATTTTGACAATCAGTCACTTATCATTGGCAAATCAAAAGCAACATAAAAATTGGGAAATGTTTAGTTATTTGCCAATTTGAAAATAAATTAGTGACCAAAAATTACAAAAGTAGGTGTTAAAATAATGTGTAGACCCTTGACTACAGATGTGTGCAAATTTTTTTTTTTTTTGATCAGGTCACCATTTTGGACGCAATACCTCGAAACAGTTAGGCCACGTACTAAACAGTACCCTAAAAATTTTTACTGCGCAATTTCTGCAGCATTTTAGAAAAACTTCAGTTGAGCATCAGCAACATGTCATTTGGAAATCAACAAGGCTGCAATATTGCGGTAACTATTACGTAGCTCGAACGAACCCAAGCCTCCATTAATATGCCCACCGAGTTTTATAAAAAAATTCGGTATACTTTAAGTGATATACATTGCCATGGGTTTCGCAATGAAAATCTCAGCCAAAGCGGCAATACTGCAGCGCTCATGAAAATTCGCAAGACTGTCGCAACTTCCAATTGATAAAACGTTGCTAGAAATTTACACCGAACGTGATACTTTAATAATTCGTGTAACACTGTGGTTGTGATTGCAACTCGTACAAGCCCAAACTGGTGATAAACTTGATAGATTTATCATTTTGATAAATGAACTGTCAAACTTTGTATGGAAATCAGTGTTGGTAATTGAGATTTTTAAATTGTACTAAATTAATGAAAAATATTTCACTTTTTGAGCTTAATTGTACTTTTCGCCATTTCCGTTAATACCATTCCCTCTCTTTTTCCCTTATCCGAAAATAAACATGTTTTTTTTTGTCTACTGCAGTGTGTTTAATGTTCAATTCATTGTACATTCAGTTGTTGTAGGCTTAAACGACGAAATGATATAGTCACCTGGTTTGGGCAAATTATTTTATTTTTCTCAAATAAATTTTAATTTTTTTTTTTTATGTATAGCTTATTGTCTAACAAAAATAATCCCACACTTCAAAGCTGAAAAAAAATCGAACCGTTGTAGTGCATTTCCTTTTATATAAAATAAAATACGAACATTCGTTATACAAATTCTGGACTTATTTTTATGGTTTCTGTCAGACAATGAGCTATACTTTTATAAAAATATAATTAAAATTAATTTGAAGAATAATAAAATAAATAGCCCAAACCTGGTGACTGTATCACTTTGTCGCGGGTTGTATATTCAAAGATGAAGGCAATAACGATACAAAATTAATACAGTAGATAGATCAGTTTATATTAATGAAAATAAATCACATAAAATGTGATGACTAGATTTTTTCAATAGTGATATTTCACCCGCCGATGATAAAAAAAATTGCAATCCCCATAACGCTCATCACAAATATTGCCATTCACAATCTCGTTTACATTTAAAATCGCAATTCACAATTTCATTTTGAAATATGAAATACAGGTATGACCTGCTTGAAAATTTCGCTTGCGTTCTCCTTTTATTTCTCGCAAGCGAGATGAAATTTTGTTGACTGGGCATTTAAAAGCATACTTTTTTCCCGAAATTCCAAACGCATTCATATTTTAAAACATCTGGAATCCGCCACTCCATTTTATTATTTTAAACAGCCATTAACTCTTTCTAAATTTGTATTATTTGCTTCTTTGAAAATTAATAGTTCCAAACTACTAAAATTACAGATGAAATCAAGCAAGATCTCGCAAACCACTCGGTATGCTAGAAAAAATATGCTTCGTACTTTTTGCAGTCTGAACGTGCGGATCTCGAATGAATTGTCACGCAAACTATATTATCAAACAGGTGAAGGCGGACAGTAACTTAAATTTAAAGGACTAAGAACACTGGATCACAAATTCTAATCTAATCATTCCCACGACAGCCGGTTCTACGTACCGGAATGACTCGGGTTTTACCCGACCAAGGGCTGTTGTTTCGGCGATCTAACCCCGTTTAGGTCGGCGAAATCCATCAAACGTTGCTCGATCCTAGGGCTACACCTTCTCCGCACCCTTCTGCTCAGGGCTGGCATAGTCAAACCCAGGGCCAGAAATCTACACCTGCTGCGTATGCCAGAGACGACTGCATACAAACTCCACCTCGGTCAGGTGCAATGCCTGTGACGGGTGGAGTCACCTCCGTAACTGCTCGGGCCTGCGTACGCACCGGCAATGGACCACGTCATTCGTGGCCCCATGCTGTGCGAACCGGTCCGCCTCCATGGCAAACCACCTGGGCAGCACACAATCAACACACCCACACCCCAACACAACACAACAGTAGACACACAAACAAACACAATAGCACCCACACACCGCCGCCGACAACTCCCTAGTCCCTATGACAATCTGCTCTGTTTGTCAGTCCAGAATATACCGTAACGTGACATCTTTCAAGTGCCACTCTTTTCTCGGCTGGTGCCACTTTAGGGCGTGCTCAGGACTTAGCAACACACGAGATTGGACGAGTGACTATGTGGGCCCCTGCTGTGCTGCTCCGTCGCATCCCTCCCCCGCGACGCCGCCAACCACCACCACAAGGCAGCACCACCCTTTTGCAGCACGTACAGGAGGGGGCTGGCAGGCAACACAACTTTTTAACACCACACATCACAATCGGTCCCCCAAGGCACACAAAGGTGCTACAATTTAACTGTAACGGACTCCAGAGCAAGGTCGAGGAGATAACTGCTTTTATGGGAAGGCATGGAATATTAATAGCTGCGGTCCAAGAGACGAAGTTGCATGGCAATTCAACCCTGTTGAATTGCGCCGGATACAACGTGCACCGTCGAGATCGCGAGCGAGATAATGGTGGAGGTTTAGCGTTCATCACGCACCACACCGTGCAGTATCGTCTCATTGAAGCAGGGATACCATCCTAGAATGTCAGGGTATTGCTATCCGGTCAAACGATTTTGAACTCGAAATATTTAACGTATACATACCCCCTGTCACCAGCTGCCCGGCAGGATATCACCCTGNTTTAGCGTTCATCACGCACCACACCGTGCAGTATCGTCTCATTGAAGCAGGGATACCATCCTAGAATGTCAGGGTATTGCTATCCGGTCAAACGATTTTGAGCTCGAAATATTTAACGTATACATACCCCCTGTCACCAGCTGCCCGGCAGGATATCACCCTGAAATAGGTGCGTTACTCAGAGATGAAAAACCGTATGGTAGTTGGTGACTTTAACGCGCACCACGATCTTTGGCACTCAAGCCTGTCAAATGATCGTAGGGGAATACATCTGGCTGAGCAGATAGACGATTCGACATTCTGCACAATGAACGACGACGCACCCACCAGGATTATGGGCAGCTGCTGCAGCTCGCCAGATCTAACAATTGTCAGCGCTGGTCTGATAAACAGCGTATCATGGCGACCTATGCTGACTATCATCAGACCATCTGCCCAGTCATCTCGATTGATAAACCTGCCGACTTTGCTTCCGTGGATCACCGGACTTATGTCAACTTTTCTAAAGCTGACTGGAAAGGCTTCACGGATGTTACTGAGGGCGCGTTCACTGCACTACCCATACCAACCGACGTTCATGTAGGTGAACGTAAGTTATGCAGGGTTGTCACCCGCTGCTGCAGCTCGCTTCATCTCAGCAGGATGTATAACGGACCAAGTCCGAATTTTCCTGCCGAAGCGGCTGTTCTAGCTGATGAGCGCGACAACCTTCTTGTGAACGTACATAAGCGGAAGAAATGGGAAGAGCATATGAAGACCTGCAACTTCGCCTCTGGTGTGAGCAAGCTTTGGTCAACCGTGAGGTCGTTGTCCAACCCGACGAAGCGCGACGACAGAGTCGAGATAGACTTTGGTAACCACGCTTCGTCGGACCCGGAGAAATGCGCGAGCTATTTTAGCCGGCAGTTCATTCTGCATCCTCCGGTGGATAAAGCCAAACGTCGAGTGACCAGAAGGCTGCACAAAATGCCAAAACCTAGTGCGCCTCTTTTTTTCACCAGCGGTGAGGTAAGGGTAGCCATCGGGAAAACGAAAGCCTCCAAAGCCATTGGACCCGACGGAATATGCATGTTGATGCTGAAAAATTTTGGTCCTGCGGGAGTAGCGTACCTAACGGAGGTCCTCAACCGGTCTATGGCCACTCTCGTCATTCCAGACATCTGGAAAATGGGGAGAGTGGTCCCACTTCTCAAACCGGGGCAACCAGCCAACAAAGGAGAGTCTTATCGCCCGATAACTCTCCTTTCCCCGGTAGCGAAGACACTCGAGGCCCTGCTGCTCCCGTACTTTACGAACCACCTGACCCCAGCGAAGCATCAACATGGGTTCCGTAATGTGCATAGCACAACAACAGCACTTAACGCTATAAACACTCAGATAACTCGTGGCCTAAACCGAAACCGCCCCTGTGAGAGAACTATTCTAGTAGCTATGGACCTGTCCAAGGCGTTCGACACTGTCAAGTCATTCAACGCTACTAGAAGATATAGAGGCCTCCTAACTCCCACAGGGACTCAAACGGTGGTCGGCGAATTACCTGAGTGGTTGTTGTTGTTGTTGTAGCGGCTACCTGAGTGGTCGACACTCGTCAGTAATTTTCATAGACAAAACTAGCAAGCCACGTAAAATTAAACAGGGGGTACCACAGGGTGGTGTACTGTCCCCGCTACTGTTTAATTATTACATCTCAAAACTTCCTCAGCCACCAGAGGGTGTTAATATAGTCTCGTATGCTGACGATTGTTCGATCAGGGCGTCTGGGAATGGAATTGATGACTTGTGCTCGAAAGTAAACGGTTACCTCGCCGAACTTTCTCGCTTCTTCACTGCAAGGAGCCTTGCGCTATCCCCTGCGAAATCCTCGGCAACCCTTTTCACCACCTGGACGAAGGAGGTCAGACTGCCACTGGGTATTCACGTCGATGGCGTAACAATAACGACGGTGAATAACCCGAAAATCCTCGGAGTTACCTTCGACAGTCCGCTCTCCTTCTCGGTGCATTTAACCGCAATTGTCAACAAAGTACAGAGCCGCAACAATGTCCCCAAGTCGCTGGCCGGCAGCACTTGGGGCAAAGATAAAGAAACGTTGTTGGCAACATACAAGGCAATTGGCCGGCCGGTTCTAAACTACGCAGCGCCCGTATGGTCGCCGGGGACTAGCAGGACGCAGTGGATGAAACTACAGACCTGCCAAAACACGGCACTACGAACTGCGACAGGATGCCATCTTTACGAACTGACAGACGAAGTCCACAGGTATATCAAACAACATCTGGACCCGTCAACCTACCGACACAACCACCGGACGTGGACGGGACAGAACTTTGTCTGCCTCGGGAGACCCACACTACAATAGCCCAACTTCGCTCTGGCTATTGCAGCAGGCTCAACAGCTACCTGAGCAGAATCAACGAGGATGTGCCCAACCAATGCCCTGCATGTGGAGAGTCGCCACATGACTCCCGGCACCTCTTCACATGGCCTGAGAACCCCACTCAGCTAACGCCCCTGTCCCTATGGACAGCCCCTTTGAAAGTAGCGCACTTCCTGGGCCTCCCCCTAGCTGAAATNGTATTCACGTCGATGGCGTAACAATAACGACGGTGAATAACCCGAAAATCCTCGGAGTTACCTTCGACAGTCCGCTCTCCTTCTCGGTGCATTTAACCGCAATTGTCAACAAAGTACAGAGCCGCAACAATGTCCCCAAGTCGCTGGCCGGCAGCACTTGGGGCAAAGATAAAGAAACGTTGTTGGCAACATACAAGGCAATTGGCCGGCCGGTTCTAAACTACGCAGCGCCCGTATGGTCGCCGGGGACTAGCAGGACGCAGTGGATGAAACTACAGACCTGCCAAAACACGGCACTACGAACTGCGACAGGATGCCATCTTTACGAACTGACAGACGAAGTCCACAGGTATATCAAACAACATCTGGACCCGTCAACCTACCGACACAACCACCGGACGTGGACGGGACAGAACTTTGTCTGCCTCGGGAGACCCACACTACAATAGCCCAACTTCGCTCTGGCTATTGCAGCAGGCTCAACAGCTACCTGAGCAGAATCAACGAGGATGTGCCCAACCAATGCCCTGCATGTGGAGAGTCGCCACATGACTCCCGGCACCTCTTCACATGGCCTGAGAACCCCACTCAGCTAACGCCCCTGTCCCTATGGACAGCCCCTTTGAAAGTAGCGCACTTCCTGGGCCTCCCCCTAGCTGAAATCGACGACAACGTTGATGGATGAACCGCCCCGAACGGGGCTTAGTAGCCGCTGCAACAACAACAACAACAAATTCTAATTTGGTTTTCGTTCTCCAGACGCCACTATCCAACTTCTATGTAGAATTGCTCGATGATTCCGAAATTCGTGTTAATTTTTTTTTTCTATGGATACGTT
Organism: Rhagoletis zephyria; assembly: GCF_001687245.7. NCBI lineage: Eukaryota > Metazoa > Arthropoda > Insecta > Diptera > Tephritidae > Rhagoletis > Rhagoletis zephyria. The sequence goes on from NW_016159038.1 coordinate 43,202, forward strand.
TTCGAGATATTTGCAATTTACCGTAATTCAGCTTAAAGCAAAAATTGGTTTCTTTTAATCATATATATCTTACGAACCAATTAAAAACTCTTAATATAAAATACGGCAAATGAAAGCCGAAGAAATTTTCCATAAACCGTATATACATCACTTTCCGATAGGGTTTATAGTTTCTAACAAATTAATTAATCATTCCAGCTTTTTTTATTTTTTAACGAAAAAATTAAAAAAAAATTAAACTTTAACAGAAGGAAAATTAAAAAAAACAATCCTTTGCCAAATTTTTGCATTTGTACTAAAGCCTGTTCTGCTACAAAAAGAAATCAAGTCACTGATGAAGGAAATCGATGGATAAATACGAAATAATGAGTGGTCAAATGAAAATGCGCAAAGATTTTTTGCATGAAATATGAGCAGAACAGCGCGTCACTTATGACTGACATTCTTTCGTGCTAAATTTTCATACACATAATCTTACGAAATTTTTTTACCACTCATTATTTCGTATTTAACCATCGATTTTCTTCATCAGAAACTTGATTTTTTATTTTTTTTTGTAACAGAACAGGCTTTAGTACAAATTCAAATATTTGGCACAGCACATGTTATTCTTTTAGTTTTTCTTCTGTTAAAGTTTGATTGTTTTTAATTTTTTCATTAAAAAATAAAAAAAGCTGGAATGATTAATTAATTTGTTAGAACTATAAGCCCTATTGAAAAGTGATATATATACGGTTTATGGAGAATTTCATTGGCTTTCATTTGCCGTATTTTATATTAAGATTTTTGAATTATTTTGTAAGATATACGAGATTAAAAGGAAACAATTTTTGCTTTAAGCTGAATAACGGTAAAGGGTAGGGTTTAGTAGCGCTCCCAACTATTTCGGGCTATTCCGTCCAAAGGGGTGGCCCGATCCAAACAAATTACACACACTTGTAGTCAAGCGTCTACGGATTATTTTAACACCCACTTTGGTAATTTGTGGTCACTAATTTAATTACAAATTGGGTTTGAAATATGCCCTTTGTTCAATATTACTTTACTTGATAACCTTTATTCTCTAAATACAACCCTGCGCTTTTTGAAGACGACTAAGGGTTAAACGTTTGGCGTGGGTTGAGTTTCAATTTATGTCAAGCGGAGTTCGGTTTTTAGTTATGTTCATTTTTCAACAAAAGACAAACTTGTAATTCTATCGTTCATTAAACGGCAACTAATAAATAATTAGATTTAAACCTACAGTTCTTTTATTATTTCGATTTGATTTTCATTGGTCCTTCGGAGCCGGATGAACATAGAAGTTTGTTGATTGTTCATAACCTCAATTAAAAATTTCGCTTACTTAGCTTACGACGCTTCGTTTTTCATCGATTCTGAGTCAGTTGTATAATCCTGACGCGCACAGAGCATCATCATAATCGGCAACAAGCGCGACAGCGTGAGCCATCATTTTCGCAGCGGCACACAAGGGTGTGAAAACGTATAGGAGCAGTAAGTTGGAGAGATTTCGGCAACAAGCGCGACAGCGTGAGGCATCATTTAGCAGCAGCGCACAGACGGTTGTGTCTCATCAGGAATTATCAATCTCGGTTATATCAGCAGTGAGCGTTAGCGGAGGAAGTCTGCATCATTTTAGCGCCCAGTGGAGCGCTAGTTTTCAGCAGAGAAGCTACATTGTATCAGTACCATCTAGTGGCAGACAGATAACGGCGACATCTAGTAGTCAATAAAAAATCGTAAAAAATAAATCATTTACCAACACTTAAAACAATTACATTCGGCGGTGACCCTGCGTACTGAAAGTACAAACTGTCAAATAATAAAAACAAACAAAACACAAAATGGAAAAACTGAAATCTCAGAGGCAAACAATAAAAAGCAGCTTGACACGTATTGCTAATGCTGTTGCGGATTAAAACTCAACAACTGCGGAAATAAGAGTACGCGCACAAAGGACAGAAGAGTTGTTTCAGAAATACGAGCAGATCCAGCAAGAAATCGACTATTTAACAACAGCAGGCGAGCAGCAGGCGGAGGAAGAAGCTTACCGCGCACACATTGAGGACAAATATTTCGGAATAAAGTCGATTTGTGCACATATTCTCGATGAAATGGATAACAACCGCACAATCATAGACAATAGGCAGTCAGTCAACGACATCTCGACGGCGGTGCAGACGCTTATTGAACATCAGGGCACAATGGGTGCATTGATTGAGAGCATTGGCCACAATGCATCAACGCCGGTAGTTGAAGCCAACAACACAACACATCAACAACAACATGGATTACGTTTACCACGAATAGAAATTCCACAATTTGATGGGAGTGCGAGTGGATACGTTTTCGGGATTTATTTGAAACGCTCGTGCATAACAGAGAAAATATTTCTGGCATCGAAAAATTCGAGTACTTGCAAACCAAAATGCAGGGAGAGGCATTGTCGCTTATAAAGCATTTGAAGCCAACCAACGCAAATTATATTGTGGCGTGGGAGCTATTAAAGCGAAAATACGACAAGTCAGACAGAGTAAAGAAGGCATACTTGGAATTGCTTTTTGACCAACCCTCCATGAAAACATCATCAGTAGCTGAGATTAAACGAATTTACAACACCACAAATGAGTGTGTAAATGCTTTGAAAGTACTCGAAGAGCCAGTTCAACAATGGAACTCAATTTTACTGTTTCATTTGGAGAAAAAGCTCGACGCAGATACGCTTGTGCTCTGGTACAGGGGTAAGAAATCAGACGAAGTAGCAACCTTTCAACAGTTTTTAGAATTTTTGGAAATCAGAGTTGTCGAACTGGAGAATACGCAGAGGGGTAGCCACAATACCAGTCAAGGTACTAGCAACTATAAGCGCAACCAATCTCGCGCATACATCGCCACTGTTCAGTCGTGCCCCGTATGTGCAAGGGAACATTTTCTGTACAATTGTAACCAATTTAAGGAAATGAATGTCGAAGCTCGTCGGAAGATAGTGCAACGCAGTAATGCCTGTTTTAATTGTTTACAACTGAATCNGACGCAGATACGCTTGTGCTCTGGTACAGGGGTAAGAAATCAGACGAAGTAGCAACCTTTCAACAGTTTTTAGAATTTTTGGAAATCAGAGTTGTCGAACTGGAGAATACGCAGAGGGGTAGCCACAATACCAGTCAAGGTACTAGCAACTATAAGCGCAACCAATCTCGCGCATACATCGCCACTGTTCAGTCGTGCCCCGTATGTGCAAGGGAACATTTTCTGTACAATTGTAACCAATTTAAGGAAATGAATGTCGAAGCTCGTCGGAAGATAGTGCAACGCAGTAATGCCTGTTTTAATTGTTTACAACTGAATCATCGAGCATCAGTATGTAAAAGTTCAACGTGCCGAAAATGCAATGCCAAGCATAACACCTTGCTGCACATTTCAGCACCGACCGATAAACAACAACGTGAAACTACACCTGTTGCACCTGATGAGGCAGCTACCATCAGTGTGAACAGTGCACAACAATTATCGCGCTCTCTTTCTTTACTACCTACGGCGATAGTGAAGATATACGATGTTTTTAACAATTTGCAACCTTGCCGTGCACTGCTGGATTCCGGGTCTCAAGGCACTCTCATTTCGGAGGCTTGTGCGGAACGTCTCCAGCTAAAACGAAGATTTGACAGAACATTGCTATATGGAATTGGTTCTGCGAATGGCAGCTGCACTAAGGGTAAAATCAATTTACGCATCAAAGGGCTAGGAAGCGACGTGGTTGAGGCGGAGGCACTCTGCTTGGCTAATTTAACGCAAAATTTACCAGCTTACGAAATGATCCATCAAAATCATGAATTCTTGAAAGGTAAGCAGCTGGCAGATCCATGTTATTCCAAGCCGGGAAAAATCGACGTCATATTGGGTGCTGATGTATTTTCCGAGTGCGTTCTGCCAGAGAAGTTGACTCATCCATTAGGGTCACCAACTGCTATAAACACAATCTTCGGTTGGGTTATTATGGGCAAAATACCTGCCACACGCGAGACACATTTGGTGACTGCACATACCTTCCTGGATTTAGGCAAACAGCTTCAGCGCTTCTGGGAAGTGGAAGACATTGCAGGGCCTAATCAACATCTCACACCAGAGGAAAAAAGTGCAGAAGAGCACTATCAAAAACCATGCAGCGAGATAGTAGTGGACGATATATAGTCAGCCTTCCACTGAAAGGGGATCAGGCTAATCTCGGCGAGTCCCGTACAGCTGCTTTAAAGCGGTTATATGCAATGGAACGACGTTTCACTAACGATGCTCAACTTCAAATTGAGTATAAGAGTTTCATGCGCGAGTACAGTGAGTTGGGTCACATGGAGCCATCCATAAGCTGCAACCTTCACAGGACATATTTCCTACCGCATCACGCGGTGATAAAACCAACTAGCACTACCACGAGGTTGCGTGTGGTGTTCGATGCGTCGTGTAAGACAACAAGTGGCGTGTCGCTCAATGACAACTTATTAGTGGGGCCAACTATACAAAAAGATCTGTTCGAAATTATAACAAATTTTCGCAAGTATGCAGTCGCATTTTCTGGCGATATAGAGAAGATGTATCGTCAGGTGCTTATACATCCAAAGGACCGTTCATTGCAGTGTATTTTATGGAGAGACGCGAAGGACGAATTACCAAAGGAGTACAATCTCAAAACAGTAACATATGGTACTTCAGCAGCGCCATTCTTAGCTATCAGGACGTTACATCAAGTTGCGAATGACTTCGAAATCGATGCTCCTTTGGCAGCAAAGGCAATTAAGCAGCATTTTTACGTCGACGATTTTATGGCATGTGCCATTAATGCGCGCTCAGCAATAGAGCTCAAAAATGAGCTTTGCACCATCTTGTCGAAAGGTGGGTTTCATTTACGAAAATGGGCATCAAATTCTGGAACGTTCATGCAGTCAATTGAGACACGAGACCGGGAATTAAATTCAGAAACTATAATCGACACATCTCAGGCAATTAAAACACTTGGACTCCTTTGGGATACATCACGAGACTGCTTTAAGTACAGCGTAAATCTACCAATAATCGAGCAAACTGTGACAAAACGCGCGGTATTGTCAGACATCGCAAAAATCTTCGATCCCATGGGATGGTTGTCACCAGTCGTAATCGCAATGAAAATATTTATGCAGAAACTTTGGCTGCGAGGTCTTGGCTGGGATGAAGAGTTACCCAACGATCTCTATAATAAATGGACAGAGTATCGGCAAAACATCAACGACATTCAAAAGCTACGAATTCCGAGATGGTTGGAATTCGCGGACGAAACGAGCGTTGAGTTGCATGGGTTTGCTGATTCATCAGAGCAGGCTTATTCAGCAGCAATCTACATGCGTATCCCATATGCGAAAGATGCATTTCGAACAAACTTGATTGCTGCTAAGACGAAAGTTGCGCCGGTTAAGCAAGTTAGTTTACCTCGTCTGGAATTGTGCGCCGCACATCTTATGACAAAACTAATGACAAAAGTTCGCAGCGCCCTGAACTTGTTAGACGCCGCAGTTGTCGGATGGACTGATTCAACAGTCGTTCTGGCCTTGTTATCAGACCATCCACGTCGCTGGAAAACGTTTGTTGCCAACAGGACGGCTCAAATACTTGAGGTCATACCAGCAGAACAATGGCGACATATATCGTCACAGCAAAATCCTGCAGATCTGGCCACGAGGAGAATTTGGCCTAACGAGCTCATCAAAAACCAGCTATGGTGGCATGGCCCAAATGAGTTAAGACAACTGGTCACAACATGTGATCATACACCAACCGTTCCTGAGGATACTGATTTAGAAGAACGAAAAGAAACGATGTCCCATGTAGCCACCGTTGAAGAAATTGACATATTCGACCGATATTCCTGCTACACTAACCTTCTACGAGTGACAGCGCTTTTGTTACGATTTACAGATAATTGTAAGGCTATGAAATCAAAGCTTGAAATGTCAAAATCGTTTTTAACAACAAATGAACTACTGCGGGCGCATAACGCTTTGGTTAGGAAAGCTCAAACAGCATCATATGCGCCGGAATTACGAAGCTTACGTCAGGGTAAGCAATTGCTAGTTTCACACAAATTGGCCATGCTATCCCCTTTCATTGATGGCAATGACGTGTTACGAGTTGGGGGAAGAATCACGAATGCAGATGTAAACTACGATCAGAAGCATCCTATTATTCTCAACAAGGATCATCAGTTGACAAAGCTTATCATAAATGATTATCACGTGAGAAATTTGCATGCTGGAAACCGGCAACTTCTTTACTTACTGGATATTCGCTACTGGATTCCCCGCGGCAAGATTACCATCAAGCGCTGTATTTATAAGTGTACTGTCTGTATGAGACAGCGTGGCATTCCACACCAGCAACAAATGGTCACCATCCCTCGTCCACGATTGAATCCAGGCAGCGCGTTTCTGAATACGGGAGTGGATTTCGCAGGGCCAATCCAGATCCGTTCATGGAAGGGTCGTGGCACACGGCTGTACAAATGTTGGATTGCGCTTTTTGTGTGCCTCGCCACAAAAGCCGTTCACATTGAATTGGTCACCGAACAATCTACCGCTGCTTTTATAGCCGCTTTACGTCGTTTTATCGCCAGGCGCGGAAAACCTATGCACATCTATTCCGATAATGGAACCAATTTTGTTGGGGCTGATCAGCAACTGCGAGAAATTCACCAATTGCTGCAGTCACCTACAACACAAGATGGTACCACACGTGAACTCGCTGACCAGCATATTCAGTGGCACTTCTCGCCTCCGTCCGGACCGCACTTTGGTGGTATCTGGGAAGCTGGTGTGAAATCGATGAAACACCACTTGAAGCGCACGCTAGCTGATACTTCAGTCACCTACGAAGAATTGCAAACGGTGTTATGTCAGATCGAATTCTGCCTTAACTCCCGTCCATTGTGCGTTAAGTTCGAGGGCGATCTTGACCCATTAACATCTGCACATTTTTTAATTCAACGATCATCTACAACAATACCAGACGAGAACATGCTAAATTTGAAAGAAAATTCTCTAAATCGATGGCAGTATCTTCAGCGCCTTGTCCAATAATTCTGGCAGAAATGGTCAAGAGAATACCTCATTCAACTACAACAGCGACCTAAGTGGACGCATAAGATGGACAATTTACAAATCGACGACGTGGTCATCATAAAGGATGACAACCTGCCGCCATCCAAATGGGCAATTGGAAGAATCACTGAACTACATCCTGGTGCTGACGGGCTCGTTCGTGTAGTAACGCTAAAGACTGCAAAAGGATCACTCAAGCGACCAATAGTGAAACTATGTCCGTTGTTTTTGGACGTTTGAAAGCAGATGCTTTCAAGAGGGGGCGGAANGTTTTTGGACGTTTGAAAGCAGATGCTTTCAAGGGGGGCGGAATGTTCAATATTACTTTACTTTATAACTTTTATTCTCTAAATACAACCCTGCGCTTTTTGAAGACGACTAAGGGTTAAACGTTTGGCGTGGGTTGAGTTTCAATATATGTCAAGCGGAGTTCGGTTTTTAGTTATGTTCATTTTTCAACAAAAGACAAACTTGTAATTCTATCGTTCATTAAACGGCAACTAATAAATAATTAGATTTAAACCTAAAGTTCTTTTATTATTTCGATTTGATTTTCACCCTTTTTTGTAAAATTCGGAAATTAGCGTACATTTATCACTCCTATTCTCCTTAAAGCAGCCACTTCACCAATATATTTTTGTATTCCCCTTCACTTTACACTTTACTCGATTAATCACACATCATCACAATTCATTAAATAAAAACACATTCAAAATCACGCGTCTGACTTTGGTTGCATATGCAAATTAAATGGCGGAGTTCAGCTGGCAAACTCCAAAATATGTAAAAGAATGAGACACAAGATGATATAACCTAGTAAGCATTAAAAATATACAAAGGTGTTCTCTGCAAAAGATGTTCAGCTCCTTTTCTTCGCAAAACAGAATTCTACTGCCTGAGGGTTATAATCCCTAAGTGCGGCGAAAGGTTTTCTCTGCAAAAGGTGTTCAGCCCCCCTTCTTTCATGATCCAACACACAAGATCTGACAAGATGAAGCAAAAGAAAAAAGTAATTTTCTGGCTGACGATTGTAATTTCGGCGCCATGTTATTTTCTTCGAAAAGTAAACAAAGAATATGAAGACGAAGCATAAAGAAAAAAATGCAAGCAATTTTGTAGCACATATTTTTGCTAACCAATTTATTATTTTTGTAAATGTTTTTGCAGCTGTAGTTAACAATATATAAATTTATTCAAAAAAGGTTTAATCTAAAAATCCAAATGAAATTATGTTGTTTACAACTCAAGAAAAATATTTGAAGTAATCTAATTTTCTCTTTGATGTTTGAACTACAAAATCACTTAAATATACAATTTCTAAAATTACGAAGTTGAAATTAACACAGTACAATAAAAGACAGTAACACTAATTCAAACCCTACAATACTCCCCCATCTAGAGAATTAATGTTATATAAATTAAAAGTAACTCGTTTCTTATTTGATGTTGTGTTATTCATTGTATTAGTGTTTGTTTCTGGTATTAGTTCTGTTTGCTGGTTTTAGTCTGTCTATCGGAATTGTTTTAACCTCATTATTTACTTCAAGTTTGAAATATTTTTTGTTTTTTTTCAACAACCTTATAAGGTCCTTCGTATGGTTGTTGCNGGAAATTAGCGTACATTTATCACTCCTATTCTCCTTAAAGCAGCCACTTCACCAATATATTTTTGTATTCCCCTTCACTTTACACTTTACTCGATTAATCACACATCATCACAATTCATTAAATAAAAACACATTCAAAATCACGCGTCTGACTTTGGTTGCATATGCAAATTAAATGGCGGAGTTCAGCTGGCAAACTCCAAAATATGTAAAAGAATGAGACACAAGATGATATAACCTAGTAAGCATTAAAAATATACAAAGGTGTTCTCTGCAAAAGATGTTCAGCTCCTTTTCTTCGCAAAACAGAATTCTACTGCCTGAGGGTTATAATCCCTAAGTGCGGCGAAAGGTTTTCTCTGCAAAAGGTGTTCAGCCCCCCTTCTTTCATGATCCAACACACAAGATCTGACAAGATGAAGCAAAAGAAAAAAGTAATTTTCTGGCTGACGATTGTAATTTCGGCGCCATGTTATTTTCTTCGAAAAGTAAACAAAGAATATGAAGACGAAGCATAAAGAAAAAAATGCAAGCAATTTTGTAGCACATATTTTTGCTAACCAATTTATTATTTTTGTAAATGTTTTTGCAGCTGTAGTTAACAATATATAAATTTATTCAAAAAAGGTTTAATCTAAAAATCCAAATGAAATTATGTTGTTTACAACTCAAGAAAAATATTTGAAGTAATCTAATTTTCTCTTTGATGTTTGAACTACAAAATCACTTAAATATACAATTTCTAAAATTACGAAGTTGAAATTAACACAGTACAATAAAAGACAGTAACACTAATTCAAACCCTACAATACTCCCCCATCTAGAGAATTAATGTTATATAAATTAAAAGTAACTCGTTTCTTATTTGATGTTGTGTTATTCATTGTATTAGTGTTTGTTTCTGGTATTAGTTCTGTTTGCTGGTTTTAGTCTGTCTATCGGAATTGTTTTAACCTCATTATTTACTTCAAGTTTGAAATATTTTTTGTTTTTTTTCAACAACCTTATAAGGTCCTTCGTATGGTTGTTGCAATGATCTTTTATTAATAACACGCATAAAAACAAATTTACAAATCTCCAAATCCTTTGGTATATATACGCCAGTATCAGAATTCTGATTATGTTATAAATTTGATTTAACATTTTTAAAATGTTCCCGCAAATAGCCTAATACTACAGTTGGGAAAAATTTTATTCACATGGAACCACNATTTTGCCCAAAAACCATCTCAGATGATGTGGCTGAAATACTTTCTTTATACATCGATCGTAAACCAAGAAGTATTATCGGCAGCTCATCATACCAATTGTTGATTCCATTTCTAGCCATTATCGTAGCTTTTAACTGCCTGTGAAACCGTTCTACCATACCATTCCCTTGAGGATGATATGCAGAAGTTGTAACGTGATGACTACCAAGCAATTTTGCTAGTTTCGAAAACAATTTAGACATAAACTGAGTACCCTGATCTGTAGTGATTTTNTGCCTGTGAAACCGTTCTACCATACCATTCCCTTGAGGATGATATGCAGAAGTTGTAACGTGATGACTACCAAGCAATTTTGTTAGTTCCGAAAACAATTTTGACATAAACTGAGTACCCTGATCTGTAGTGATTTTTAACGGTACCCCAAAACGTGAAACATATTTTCTAAAAAATTTATTTGCAACCATTGCCGCTGAAATGTCCTTTAACGCGTATGCCTCGGGCCGAGTGAACCTGTCAACTATTGTAAAAATGTAACGATGCCCTTTCGATACAGGAAGAGGTCCAACAATATCTAAATGAATATGATCAAATCTACTTTTGGGAATCGGAATTTTAATTACTGGAGATTTAGTATGACGATTAACTTTCGATTTTTGACAATTTATACATTCTTTTGACTTAGTGTTAATTTCTTTGTGCATTTTTGGCCAATAGTACTTTTTAATAATTAGACGATGTGTAGCCTTTGTACCAGGATGTGTAATGCCATGTAACATATTAAACACTGTCTTGCGTAAACAATTTGGAACAAATGGCGTAGGATTCTCACCTGTCAAAGCATATATCAAAGGCTTGTGATCTGTAAAAACCGTAAATTGTCGTCCTTCTAAAAGATAGCGAAAATGTTTAATGTTCAAATAAATAGCTAGCAACTCCTGTCAAATGAACTGTACTTAACTTCGGATGGAGAAAGTTTCTTAGAAAAGAAAGCTAGTGGCTCTGATTTGTTATCAAACGTTTGATGTATGACACCACCAATTGCCGTATTAGATGCATCCACATTTAAAGAGAGTTTGGNGTAAAAACTGTAAATTGTCGTCCTTCTAAAAGATAGCGAAAATGTTTAATGTTCAAATAAATAGCTAGCAACTCCTGTCAAATGAACTGTACTTAACTTCGGATGGAGAAAGTTTCTTAGAAAAGAAAGCTAGTGGCTCTGATTTGTTATCAAACGTTTGATGTATGACACCACCAATTGCCGTATTAGATGCATCCACATTTAAAGAGAGTTTGTCATCTTTGTCAAAATGATTTTAGTGGCTCTGATTTGTTATCAAACGTTTGATGTATGACACCACCAATTGCCGTATTAGATGCATCCACATTTAAAGAGAGTTTGTCATCTTTGTCAAAATGATTTTAGTGGCTCTGATTTGTTATCAAACGTTTGATGTATGACACCACCAATTGCCGTATTAGATGCATCCACATTTAAAGAGAGTTTGTCATCTTTGTCAAAATGATTTTAGTGGCTCTGATTTGTTATCAAACGTTTGATGTATGACACCACCAATTGCCGTATTAGATGCATCCACATTTAAAGAGAGTTTGGCATCTTTGTTAAAATGATTTAACAATATCGTAGACGCAAACTTTTCTTTAATACATTCAAAGGCTTTATTTGTTGTCACCCCAAATTAAGGACTTATCGCGTTTCTTAGTTGTTCGATTGATTAAATCGTAGATAACTGCCGTAAACTCAGCTAATTTTGGTACATATCGATGGTAATAATTAACCATGCCTATAAATTTCTGCGCCTGTTTAATAGATTTAGGACGTTCAAAACTACGAATAGCTATCACTTTTTCATCAGAGGGTCTAATTCCTGCCCCAGAAATATTATGTCCTAAAAAGTCAACACTTGTTACACCGAAAGTACATTTACTTGGTTTGATATCTAACCCGTACTCTGTTAGGCGTTGGAAAAGAATACGGAGATCTTTAAAATGCTGTTCTTCATTTTCACTTGCAACCAATAGATCATCAATATATGTAAAAACAAAATCTAAACCACTAACTACTTCATTAATAAATCTTTGAAAAGTTTGCGCTGAATTTCTTAGTCCGAAAGGCATTCGTATAAATTCAAACATACCGAAAGGTGTCGTTATTGCAGTTTTATAGATATCCTCTTCTGCCATTGGAATTTGGTGGTAGGCCCTTACCAAATCTAATTTCGAAAATATATACTTATTTCTGAGATTCATGTTAAAATCTTGAATATGAGGTAAAGGATAATGGTCCGGTACAGTCACAACGTTAAGTCTCCGAAAATCATCACAAGGACGCCAGTCATTCAGTTCTTTTTTAGGTACTAGATGCAGTTGAGATGCTACACAAGAATTTGAACGTCTATAAATCACTGTCCTCACTAAAAAATCGAATTCAGTTTTGGCTACTTTAAATTTAATCGGATCCAAGC